>NC_084510.1:27469770-27527270 GCF_024500385.1 Phyllopteryx taeniolatus
TTTTTATTGTTTGATAAAGCCCCTGCTTCGGGGCCCTTTGTGATAAACCTGCAAAAAAAAATGCTCTGCAAATTTAGAAAGTTGCTCCTCAAATGAAGAAATTATTAACAAAACTGCTCCTCAAAGAAAAAAATATTTCGAGCCTTGGTGTTCAAGGGAATTTATGGCCATTTTTCCAGAAGCGTATTTGTGCGGTTACACACTGATGTTGAACGAGAAGGCCTGAGAATTTGGTATGGATAAACTTGACTGGCCTGCACAGAGTCCTGCCCTCAACCCGATTGACCACCTTCGGGTTGATTTGGAGTGGACAGTGAGCCAGGCCTTCTCATCCAAAATCAGTGTGAGACTTCACAAATATGCTCCCAGAAGAATGGGCATAAACTCACTCCTAAACCTTGTTGAAAGCCTTCCCACAAGAGTTGAAGCTGTTACCGCTACAAAGGGTAGACCAACATAATATAAAATCATTTGGATTTAGAATGGGATATCTCTTAAAATCCTATGTGAGTCAAGGCAGGTGAGCAAATACTTTTGGCAATATAGCAGTGTTTCCCACATATACATTTATTTGTGGTGGGCCACCACAAATAAATGTACATGTGTGAGGAAATTGCGCCTTGATGTGCTCCTTTTGTGTGTCTGCTAATGATCCATACAGCCGATTTCCTTTCTGTCACGAAAATAAAGTCCCCCAAATGACTTGAGTACCAAAAATATGGATATTTATCAATATCAGTATCAAAGCCATCGACATTTGAGAAAGCATCATTCCTTCCACATGCCAATAACGTGGCTCCACCCGGCGTATAATGGAGTCTCGTCACGGCACAGTCGGTGCTGTTTTTGTTTGTATTTGTGTGTATTTTTGCTTGGAAATGCCACTCCGTGATGCGTATAGTCATCAGGATCTTCTGAGTTTAAGATTACATCGTAAAAAGGATTATGGAAGCGAACCAAAGCTGCAGCACCGAGAACGGTGAGTCGCCTTGCATGCGTAACCTAACCCTGTTAACAGACTCCTTTGTCCACAATTATACAGTTTAAAGTTCCACATAAGGCGTGCCGCATTATAAGGTGCCCCGTCCATTTTGGAGAAAATGTAAGACTTTTAAGTGCACCTTATGGTCGTGAAAATACGGTATTTATTGCATCAACACGGTGGATGCATTTGCAGCCAAAGGTCTTCTCTTGCCTGTTCTTTTTGTATTTCCTGTATCCACAATTGCTGCTGAAATGATGCACATTTCTCCACTGTGGGACTAATGAAGGTTATCTAAGGCAATGTTCACAATGCAGGTCAATTCTGATTTTTGTCCTCACTGTGACATGCATCTGAACAGTATAATTCCAATTTTTTCATATCCAACCCAGGCGTCATTGAAATTTGGATATAAATCGGATATGTATCCAACGCATGTGCAATGTGGACGCTCAAGGCACCCTCATCCGACCTATTCGTCAATAAAGCCGACAAGCGTCATAATTGTTCGACAAAACAGACACGCAACAAAAGCAAATGAAAGACAAAGGACCAGAAAACAGTCCGTGATGAAAAGAAGATGCTTTACAACTAATAAATAAGAAAATGTTGGCTCCGGCTGCACAAAAATCGCATTTATTTCCGTAAACACGGCGCCTTGCAGTTGTACGCATGCGCGTGACGTCACGGACGCATTCATCCACAGTAAAAGTCGCATTTGTTTTTGTAATGTGAACGACTGCATAAAAAGATCGTATTGAACAAAAAATCCAAATTAGGCATCATGCCCAGCAGTGTGAACATAGCCTTATATTATAAAGATTTATTATATTAATGTTTTTTTTAAATATAGGTTCCTTTTCTCAAGTGACATAGCAGTGGTAAAGTACTAATTTGTTTCCGGTCCCTGTTATGGCTGTTTAGCATCATACACTACAGTATTTTCCTCTATAAATACATACTATTTTGCCTACTATTTTGCTCTTCAAAGTTGGTTAATCACCGCTACAACGCTGTTCCAGCCAGACTAATGTGACAAGTGTATTGAACCAATTACTTATTTTTGTGTTCTTGCAACTTCATGTGATAGCTTAGCGATCAGCATGGTTTCCCATCTGTCGCTTGTCTCATCCTCCGTCCATCTTTATGACGATACTTAAAGTATAGTTTATTCACTGACATGGAGGCGATGATTAGTGACTTATGCTACGTTGACAACAGACGCGAGACGCACAGTCTCCTCCGCGGCTTGGCATCATATTTAGCCGCGTTATCTGTAGCTCGTAGGTAGCTGGGGCACATAGAATGCAACAAGCAATCCACCCACTTAACAGCAAAAAGCAGCGAGGCTGGGTAACAATCGGGATGCTCCGTTTGGGCTAGTAGCCGCTAGCATGATGACGGAAAAGCCACCCAGTTCCCGTAATTCATTACGACACACAAATTTGAATTATTACAGTAAAAAAGATGTGGCGGTAGGGGAGAGTGTGGGTAGCCAGCATAGGATGGTGTGTAAGATGACTCTGGTGGTGGGAGGAAGATTAAGAAGTCAAAGGCAGAGCAGAGAACCATGTGGTGGAAGCTGAGAAAGGAAGAGTGTTGTGCGTCTTTTTGTGAAGAGGTGAGACAGGCTCTCGGTGGACAGGAAGAGCTTCCAGAAGACTGGACCACTACAGCCAAGCTGAGCAGAGAGACAGGCAGGAGCCTACTTGGTGTATCTTCTGGCAGGAAAGGAGAGAAGGAGACTTCGTGGTGGAACCTCAAAGTACAGGAAATCATACAAGGAAAAAGGTTAGCTAAGAAGAAGTGGGACAGTGAAAGGACCAAGGAGAAGTGAAAGGAATACATTGAGATGCGACGTAGGGCAAAGGTAGAGGTGGCAAAGGCCAAAAAAGACGCATATGATGACACGTATGCCAGGTTGGGCACTAAAGAAGGAGAACATTATCTATACAGGTTGGCCAGACAGAGGGATAGAGATAGGAAGGATGTGCAGCAGTGTGATTAAGGATAGAGACAGAAATGTGTTGACTCATGCCAGTAATGTGCTGGACAGTTGATGAATGAGGAAAATGAGAGAGAAGGAAGAATAGAAGAGGAAAGTGTGGTGCACCAGGAAGTGGCAATGATTAGTAAGGGGGAAGTTAGAAAGGCATTAAAGAGGATGAAAAATCAGAAAGGTAGTTGGTCCCGATTACATTCCTGTGGAGGTATGGAAGCATCTAGGAGAGGTGGCTATGGAGTTTTTGACCAGCTTGTTCAACATAACTCCAGCGGGTGAGAAGATGCCTGAGGAATGGAGGAAAAGTGTGCTGGTGCCCATTTTTAAGAATAAGGGTGATGTGCGGAGCTGTGGGAACTATAGAGGAATAACGTTGATGAGCCACACAATTAAGTCATGGGAAAGAGTCGTGGAGGCTCGACTCAGGACAGAAGTGAATATTTGCGAGCAACGGTATGGTTTCATGCCTAGAAAGAGTACCACAGATGCATTATTTGCCTTGAGGATGTTGATGGAAAAGTACAGAGAAGGTCAGAAGGAGCTACATTGTGTCTGTGGATGTAGAGAAAGCCTATGACAGAGTACCCAGAGAGGAACTATGGTACTGCATGCGGATGTCTGGAGTGGCAGAGAAGTATGTTACAATAATACAGGCCATGTATGAGGGCAGCAGAACAGTGGTGAGGTGTGCTGTAGGTGTGACAGAGGAATTTAAGATTGAAGTGGGACTGCATCAGGGATCAGCCCTGAGACCCTTCCTGTTTGCAGTGGTGTTGGATAGGCTGACAGATGATGTTAGACTGGAATCCCCGTGGACCATGATGTTTGCAGATGACGTTGTGATCTGCAGTGAAAGCAGGGAGCAGGAACAGTTAGAAAGTTGGAGGCATGCACTGCAAAGGAGAGGAATTAAGATTAGCCGTAGTAAAACAGAATATATGTGCATGAATGAGAGGGGTGGAGGGGGAAGAGTGAGGCTACAGGGAGAAGCGATAGCAAGGGAGGAGAACTTTAAATACTTGGGGTCAACAGTCCGGAACATTGATGACTGTGGTAAGGAAGTGAAGAAACTAGACTTTACGCCGATCTGATCGGTATCGGCCGATAATTAGAATTTTGTGCCGATCGGGTTTCATGTCATAATTAGCCGATCCGATCATTGACGTCATCGATCAGCTCTGCAAAAGACATTTACTCCGCGTCGCCGTCTCATATGAATCCAAAAGCTAGTTTATTTTTAGCCTTGTCACGTGTCTTGTGGCACAGTACTGTAACTATCTGACGGCCAATAGTTATTTTCAATCTTGTCGGATAAAAACACGTCATCGGTGTCGGACTATTTGGCGGTGTCTCAGAGAAGCAACACGTCGGTTATTTGCAGTCTGTACACAACTGAAGTACGTCGTGAGGAGCGTCATCTAAATTGCTTCAACAACAAATTTGATCGGGCACCTGAACAATGTACACAAGGAGGAGCATGCCGCGTTCAAGCAACACAGCGTGGAGGAGGAAAAAAAAAAAAAAAAAAAAAAAAAAGAAAAGCCAAACGGATGCAAACTCTGGACAACACCAGTCCATATAGACGGCAGTGAGAAAGTTAGAGTAAGCATGTCATTAGCAGTATTTATTAAAGTAATTTAATTGCAATAACTGCGCTTGGCTGGCGACCAGTTCAGGGTGTAACTCGCCTCTCGCCCGAAGATAGCTGGGATAGGCTCCAGCACGCCCGCGACCCTAGTGAGGAGAAGCGGAACGGAAGATGACTGAATAATTGCAATAAAGTAATTTAATTACACTCAGTTAGCACCCATTTTTTCTGTCATAATGTTGAAATGCTGTAATGTTGATCTGACCTAAACTTATGTCATTGGCCAATCCTTGAATGCCCCATAGAGGTCATTGATGTTTTAACTTTTGTCTAAAATGCTAGAGAATAATTTTGAGCTGGGATGGGCTAAGCAGTACAGAAAATGGATGGATGGATACAGTACTCAGTATACAGTACACAAGTATATACAATAAATGAACAAGTCATGTAAATGGACACATTGCTCCATCTTGTGATCGGATCGGTGATAGTTTATTGTTTTTTTAAACTTGATGATCGGCCCCAAAAATCC
Source organism: Phyllopteryx taeniolatus (assembly GCF_024500385.1). Lineage (NCBI taxonomy): Eukaryota > Metazoa > Chordata > Actinopteri > Syngnathiformes > Syngnathidae > Phyllopteryx > Phyllopteryx taeniolatus. The sequence goes on from NC_084510.1 coordinate 27,474,875, forward strand.
TGATCGTGTAAAGCCGAGAAGAAATGGATCCAAGCAGATTGGAACGGGTGGAGGAGGGTATCAGGTGTGTTAAGTGACAGAAGAGTCACTGCTAGGATTAAGGGCAAAGTTTATATGACAGTGGTGATGCTAGCCGTGATGTACTGATTAGAGACAGTGGCACTTAAGAGACAACAGAAAGCAGAGCTGGAGGTGGCGGAAATGAAGATGTTGAGGTTCTCTCGAGGAGTGACCAGGTTGGATAAAATTAGAAATGAGCGCATTATATGGACAGCCAAGGTTAGATGTTTTGGAGACAAAGTTAGAGAGAGCAGACTTCAGAATCAGAATCATCTTTATTTGCCAAGTATGTCCAAAAAACACACAAGCTCTAGTACGACAACAGACAGTCAATTGACAGAGAACACTTTGGAGACAGAAAGACATTGACAAAAAAAGAAAACAGTCACTGAGCAGTAAAGGCTTGCTAGTTATCTGGTAATGCCGGTACATTTTTTTTTTTTTTTTTTGACAATTGTGCAAAAAAAAGAGTCCTCTAGCACTTAGAGCAGTTCGAATGACTAATATTGCAATAGTCCGGTGCAATGACCAATGTGCAAAGGGCGCTGAGACTTCAAGGAGTGTATGAGGTTTAAAGTGACGAGTAGTGCAATAATCTGGGACAATGTTGATTGTGCAAATGTTACAGATACTCCTCAATCAGTGTGCAAATGGAGCAGATGCTACTCTGGCATGAGTGGCCAGTATATGCAAATAGTGCAGCATGGCGAGACAACTACAGTGACAGCACGAGTAATACATAATTGGCCCCACAGAAATGTGACAACGAACTCAAGTCAAAAAATTGCCAGCATGTTGTAATGGAATTGTAGGTCAGGTGTTTAAGAAGTTGATCGCAAGAGGGAAGAAGCTGTTGGAATGTCTACTAGTTCTAGTTTGCTTTGATCGGTAGCGCCTACCTGAGGGAAGGAGCTGGAAGAGCTGGTGACCGGGGTGCGGAGGGTCCGAGAGGATTTTGCACGCCCTTGTCTTAGTTCTGGCAGCGTGCAAGTCCTCAATGGTGGGTAGGGGGGTACCGATAATCCTTTCAGCAGTTTTGATTGTCCGTTGCAGTCGGAGTTTGTCCTTTTTTGTAGCAGCACCAAACCAGACTGTGATGGAAGAACACAGGACTGATTCGATGACCGCTGTGTAGAACTGTCTCAGCAGCTCCGGTGGCAGGCCGTGCTTTCTCAGAAGCCGCAGGAAGTACATCCTCTACTGGGCCTTTTTGAGGACGGAGTTGATGTTGGTCGCCCACGTCAGGTCCTGAGAGACTGTAATTCCCAGGAACTTGAAGGTCTCGACGGTTGACACAAGGCAGCTGGACAACGTGAGGGGCAGCTGTGGCGAAGGATGTCTCCTGAAGTCCACAATCATCTCTACAGTCTTGAGTGTGTTCAGCTCCAGGTTGTGTCGGCCGCACCACAGCTCCAGCCGCTCCGCTTCCTGTCGATATGCAGACTCGTCACCATCCTTGATGAGGCCGATGACAGTGGTGTCATCTGCAAGCTTCAGGAGTTTGACAGTCGGGTTCGCTGAGGTGCAGTCGTTCGTGTAGAGAGAGAAGAGCAGCGGAGAGAGGACACAAGCTTGGGGCGCCCCAGTGCTGATGCTGCGTGTGGATGAGGTGGCCTCCCCCAGCCTGACCTGCTGTGTCCTGCCCGTCAGAAAGCTGTAAATCCACTGGCAGATGGCAGGTGAGACGCTGAGCTGGAGAAGCTTGGATGAAAGGAGTTCAGGGATGATGGTGTTGAACGCTGAGCTGAAGTCCACGAACAGGATCCTCGCGTAGGTCCCTGCACTGTCGAGGTGTTCTAGGATGAAGTGCAGTCCCATGTTGACTGCATCATCCGCAGACCTGTTCGCTTGGTAGGCAAACTGCAGGGGGTCCAGCAGGGGACCTGTGACACTCTTGACCATGTGGTCCAGCACGAGACGTTCAAAGGACTTCATGACCACAGATGTCAAAGCGACATTTAGACCTGAGATTGCAGGTTTCTTGGGGACTGGAATGATGGTGGAGCGTTTGAAACAGGATGGTACTTCACACAGTTCCAGAGATCTATTGAAGATCTGAGTGAAGACTGGAGCGAGCTGGTCCGCGCAGACTTTGAGGCAGGATGGGGACACAGAGTTGTCAATTAACCTACCATGCATGTTTTTGGGATGTGGGAGGAAACCGGAGTGCCCGGAGTAAACCCACGCAGGCACGGGGAGAACATGCAAACTCCACACAGGCGGGGCCGGGGATTGAACCCCGGACCTCAGAACTGTGAGGCAGACGCTCTTTCTAAACAAACAAAAAAAATCTTTATTGTTGTTAGGTTGGTCGCAATTTTACAACCATAGGAAAATGCGGGTTCCGGGGTTATATCAGTTGAAAACCGCTGCCTGAAACTAATGAGCACTTCCTACTTAAATAGGCATGTGAACAGATACAATGGTGACACCTAGTGGTCAACTTGGTGACTTCCATATCTGTTGTTGACCAATACTGGCCACTCATGCGAGAGTAGCATCTGCTCCATTTGCACACTGATTGGGGAGTATCTGCAAAATTTGCTCAATCAACATTGTCCCAGATTATCGCACTACTCGTCACTTTAAACTGCATCCACTCCTTGAAGTCTCGGCGCCCTTTGCACAATGGTCATTGCACCGGACTATTGCGAGATTTGTCATTCGAACTGCATCTGCACTGCAAGTGCTAGAGGACTCTGCATCTTTTTGCACAATTGTCAAAAAAATTATAATAATTTGTACCGGCATTACCAGATAACTAGCAATCCTTTATTGCTCAGAGTATTGTTTGTCTTTATGTCTCCAAAGTGTTCTCTGTCAATTGACTGTCTGTTGTCGTACTTGAGCGGCTCCAACTACCGGAGACAAATTCCTTGTGTTTTTTGGACATACTTGGCAAATAAAGATGCTTCTGATTCTGATACATGAAAATATGCAACTACTGTTATTCAAAATGTGAATTTAATGTACAGTTTACATAATTATTTTTATGTAAATTAGTTCATACACAAATGTTAAGATAAAACATTTTTCTATTGGCATTAAGTTTTAGTGGTTGTTTGGCATTCCAGACATATTTTCATCATGTATGGCTAGTGTTGATCAGGTAGGCATTATATTAACAATTCATTATAGTTTATCCATGATTTCAACTATGAATTATATAAAATAATTGACCTGTGTTGCCAGGCATTGCTTTTTGCAAACAAATTTCTTGTTCCCAGGAAAACATTTTGCGAATATCCTATCTTGAGAGAGAGAATGAGAGAACATTACAGTTGTTCTCAAATGTTTGATTACCAGGGCAGGTATGGATGAATAGTATCATTATGAGTGGCACAAAAAAACATCAACAACGCTGTCATTTATCTTGAAAGTTTGTGGGAAAATAAATTGTTCCAAAATATTTGCTATCGAGGCAAGCCTAAACACATAATATATGAGAGCAAGAGCAATTGATAACACAAAAATATTGCACAACCAGTATAGAAGACAGAGTAACAAGTGTAAAACAAATCTGCAATATAGCAGGACCATGAACCAAGAACTGTGATATCGCGGAGGATTACTGTATCTGTATTCCGTGATAGGTTGCAGATATTCATTGTTCCAGGGCTGGGACTTATTGTTTCCATGATGTGTGTGTGTGTGTGTGTGTGTGTGTGTGCGCGCGCGCATGTGTGTCCTCAAAAAGGATTGGAACAGCAAGGTCAATTCCTTTGTTGTATACTGAAAACTTGGGTTTCAGATCAAAAGATGAATCACTTCTCAAGTGAGCAAAAGTATTGAAATAGACAAGTTAACTTCAAGTGAATAACATTTAATATTTGGTAGCATAACCCTGACTTGCAATAACTGCATCAAGCCTGCGACCCATCGACTTCACCAGACTGTTGCATTCTTCAGTTGAAATGCTTTTCCAGGCCTTTACTGCAGCCTCCTTCAGTTCTTGTTTGTTTCTGGGGGTTTCTCTCTTCAGTCTCCTCTCCAGGACTGACTTGGCAAGTCTAAAACTTTCCACTTTTCCCCCCTGATGAAGTCCTTTGTTGTGTTGGCAGTGTGTTTTGGGTCATTGTCTTGTTGCATGATGAAGCTTGTGCTGATTAGGTGGATGCATTTGTCTGTAAATTCCCAGACAAAATGATTGCGTAGACTTACTACTACTACTACCAACATGAGTTACATCATCAATAAAGACGAGTGAGCCCGTTCCAGAAGCAGCCATGTAAACCCAAGCCATGAAATTACCTCCACCGCGCTTCACAGATGTTTTGGATCATAAGCAGATCCTTTTTTTCTCCATATTTGGCCTTAACATCACTTTGGTAGAGGTTAATCTTGGTCTCATCAGTCCATAAAACTTTTGAGGCTCATCTCTGTACTTCTTTTCAAAATCTAATCTGGCCTTCCGATTCTTTTTGCTGATGAGTGGTTTGCATCTTGTGGCCTTTATATTTCTTATCTTGAAGTCTTCTTCGAACAGTGGATTGTGATACCTTCACCGCTGCCCTGTGGAGGTAGGCAGTGATGTCACTGACTGTTGTCTTTGGGTGTTTCTTCATCAACTTTCTGTTGATACCCTTTGCCGACCTGTTCGATGTCTGTTGCTCAGTACACCATTAGTTGTTCTTCAGGACATTTCAAATTGTTTTATTGGCTATGCCCAATGTTTGTGCAATAGCTGTGATCGATTTTTCCTCTTCTCTCAGCTTCAAAATGGTTTGCTTTTCTCCCATACACAGCTCTCTGGTCTTCATGTTTGCTTAACAGCAAATGCAGTTTTCGCAGGTGAAACCCAAAGCCAAAAACAAGCACTAATGTTTAAGCAATCAATCTAAAAGGCAACACCTGAGCAACTAGAAACACCCACCAGTCACATGTTCCAAAACTTTTGCTCACTTGAAAATATGTGGGTTCAAACAAAAGGTCCTCTGTTCTGAGTTGTTTAACACATCTAGATGTAAATACCAATGAAATAAAAGTTGGAATTCTGAACTTTTGTCTCATATTCATCTTTTGGTCTGAAACCCAAATGTCTTCAGTATAAAACAAAAGCAAAGGAATTAACCTTGCCATTCCTATACATTTGGAGGGGACTGTGTCATGAGCTGCCCTGCAGTACTATTGTTGGAGCCTGGGTGGCGCTTTGCGCCCTACCCCACCCCCCCACCCCTCTCTTTCCAGCACCTTCCTCGGCCGCGCACCTGTCACCAATCAGCCCTCCTTACCAACACTACCGTTCTGAACTCTGTGTTTTTCCCTTGTCCGCAGTGTTTCCTCCGTGTCCCTCGCCAAGTGGATTTCTGGCCCCACGTCACCAAGCCAGCTGCCTGTCCTCATTACTTCCTGCCATGCATTCTCTGCCTTAACATCCCGCCAGCGCATCTCAAGGACCATCTCCATTTCCCTTTTCACTGTTCATCACAACCAATCTGCCTCCGCCTGCTCTTGGGTCCAGTCTCCATCCATTCATGACAGAATACTCTGGCCAATCATGTCCCCAGAAACCCCGGAGGTACTAAAATATGCACTCACCCTGTAAGGCCCACATAGGGCGACAGGACAAAGCTCTTCAAGAAATCATGGAATGTTTACACTCCCTTACGCAACAAGTCTCCCTGCTTTGTTCGAAGATGCAATCCCACCACCCCCTACTAAATATTCCTTCCAAGCCCACAGCCTCCGAGCCACCCCGCCCTCCTGTACAAAGAAGCTCATGTCCCTCCGCCCGAGCCCTACTCCGGGGACCGAGGTGCATGTAGCCAGTTTCTCCTCAATTGCTCCCTAGTTTTCAACCTTCAACCGTACAGTTATCCCACCGAACAATCCAAGGTCGCGTTTGTCACGAATCTCCTCCGTGGCAAAGCAGCCAAATGGTCCACCCCGTTATGGCACGACTCCTCACCCGGTACTCCAGTCAGTTGCCGAGATAACACAAGAGACGGGGGTCCGAGCACATAAAATTACTTCCACTGTGAGCACCGCGCCGTCAGTATCTCACCTGCCTTCTGCACCACCTACTTCCCCTTCGTCACCCCCCCCCCCCACTGCACCTAATGAGCCTATGCAAATTGGTAACACACGTCAAGATCCCCAGGAACCTCAGCGTTACTCCATCCAGCGGCTGTGCATTTATTGCGGTCAATCAGGTAACTTCATTGCGACATGCCCCTTGCGACCAAAAGACCAGGCTCCCCACAATCCAAGAGCGCCGTGGTGAGCCAAACCACCATTTCCTCTAAGCTCTCCTTCCCGTATGACCGTTCCTGAACCCAGGTCCTCAGAACTGTGAGGCAGACACTCTAACCAGTCGTCCACCGTGCCGCCGAATCACAACGTAAAGAATCTAAATCGAATTGAATCATGAAGTTCTTAACAATGCCCAGCCCTACCCCTAAGTTTGAATATAGTGTTCATTCATGGACAGGCCACGATGAGCACAGAAATCCGATAACAAAGCACACTCAAAAATGTTTTATGTTAATGGGTAAAGGGGGAGGGCCCAATAATCTTTGCTTCTGCCTACTCCTTTTGGGCAATGTGAAGGTTGTCTTTTCAGTTGCTGCCTGGTGTTTAATTGCTCAAATAATATGAAATAAAAATGGTATTATAAGTGAGAGAGAGGAGTGTCATGGGAATTTTATCATTTACTATTGGTATATTCATTGTTCATTGCTTTTGCTGTTCCAACCTCAAAGTTCACAATTTATACAGACAAGTATCTGTCCTTTGTTCCAGATTTAAGACTCACAGGATCCTGAATAATTCTTTATTCCTACATAAACAGCATATACAGCCTTGAAATTGCATCCATAGACAACATGAATGGCTGTATAAATTGTGTCTGAGGAACTGAAACTGGGTGACTCAAACTGGCGAGGAGTCACTGTGTGGCACCCAGTTATGAATGTAATATTGATGCGCTTTCAGTTCAGTTCAGTTCAGTTTATTTTTGAAAGGGGACAATGCAATTTCATAAAACACATGAAGTACACATGGTTAAAAAAGCCAGAATTAGCCAGAAGGCTAGTTTTCATCTGTAGTCCCCTGGCCATGATGTAAAAAAGCAGTAAAATACATCTACAAGACAATATAATACAGGATACATAATCAAACTATACTATTAAGAGAGAATAAAACCATAATTTTTTTGATCATAACAAAAAGACAACATAACATACTTGTCTTTTAGTGTTGGCAGCTATAGGTTAACTAGCCACATTTTCAGTTTTTTTGTGAAGGCCTTGTATGTTGTAAGCAGTTTAACCTCCTTAGGTACTGAGTTCCACTCACCAGCGCTTCTCACTGACCAGGCTGACTTACTGAAAGTGCTCCTGCGCAGAGGAATGAGACAATCACCTCTGACAGAGCCTCGAGTGACACGCTCAGAGCTGTTTCTTTGGCTGATGAACTCAGCCAGAGGAGCTGGGGCCAAATCATGCAGTACTTTATAAATCAAATTTAAATCTGCAAATATGTGAAGACGGTCCCAGTTTAAAAGACTGTATTTTTTTAAAATTGCACAGTGATGATAGTGCCTTGGTTTTTTATCCATCACTTTAATTACTTGTTTGTACAAAACTTCCAATGGTTTTTTTGCATTCTGACCAGCCTGGGACCAACTGGTTATGCAATAGTTAAAGTGACTAAGAATCATCGAATGCAGGTAAATTTTTGCAGCTTCAGTTGACATTTCATTCCGAATTGCACGAAAATTTGCGAGGTTTAATTTGATATTTTTACACAATTTGTCAATATGGGCTTTAAAGGAAAGCTGTGAATCAATTATTAACCCAAGATATTTGTATTGGCTGACAATTTGCATTTTTTCTCCATTAACAAGTATGTCGGGGTCAGGTGATACTCTATTTGTTTTAGTGAGATACATGCCTACAGTTTTAGAAACGTTTAGCTGTAGACAGCACTCCTGCAACCAAGTTGTGACACAGGACATTGCTTCCTAAATAAAGGTAAGGAAATATAATCAACATATTATCCTATTCTAGAAATTCCACACATTATTGAGATAAATAATATTTGGAATAATTATTCCAAACTGTTGGCATCATAAACATTAAACTACAAGTTAAGATACAAACGTTAACATTATTGTCAACCAAGTATCGGCGCAAGGTCTAATATTCCATGTTTTCGATACCGCTTAACCTCACTCAGGTTGCAGGTGCGCTGGAGCCCATCCCAGCTGACGTCTGGCGGGTGAAACACCCTGGACTGGTCACCAGCCAACCGCATGGAACATATAGACAAACATGCAGAAACAAGCATTCACACTCACATTTGCAAGTTTTCCCCATTGTGGGAATAGTCAAAGTTATTAAGGTTACCTTACATTTAAACCCAAGGACAATTTAGACTCTTCACTTAACCTAACATGCATGTTTTTGGAATGTGGGAGGCAACCGGCGTACCCGGAGAAAAGCAAAACAGGGATACAAAACAAAATATAGAATACAAAACAGAAAACATCCAAACCCCACAAAGCAAGGCCAGAGCCCGGATTAAAACCCGTGACCTAAAAACTCGGCAGTCTGATATTGAGTAGTTAAGATACACCATGTGAAGATCATTTTTCTCCAGTTTCTACTTCTTCCTATGCAACTCCCAGCAAGCTGGAGCCAATTCCAGCTGACTGGTTGCCAGTCAACCACAGGGCCCATTCAGACAGACAACCATTCATGCTCACATTCTGGCTTCAGAAGAACAAACTAAGATGAACTCAGGCTACTGTTTTAAGCATACTTATTTCTTAAGTGGGCCACATAGGTCACAACCAGAAGTGTTGCCACAGGGCCAATGAAAAAATATATCTCTTTGAGGGCCTCCATGTCAATGCCACATATTGAAAATAGACTTTCATGGGGGCCCTTCGAGCCTCCCCTTGACATCTCCAGCTCACAACAACGCTTCTTCAATACCAGCTAACCCTATACAGTACAATGTCCAAATGTTAACTACTACACTACCACACAGTACACGAGTGTACTTCCAGATGCTGGGGGATTTTATATTCAGTCCAAGCGCGTGAAAGTTAGTTGATCCACACCAGCGAATTTTGCAATGCACACAGCACGTGATTAAATAATTATTGTAAAGGGCTTTCCAATCAGGGGAGGTGAATACTGTTTCATCAGTTAACGAAGTGTGCTGGTCCATTTTGATAGCAGGAGAGGCATTATACATGCCCGCAATAAACTAAGTACAAGCGGAAACCTTCCAACGAGGACGGAGGGAAAGGTTACGTGGCGAAAACGCGTCGATACGCTCAAGGTTGTGGTAGTTCTGCTAACAGACGACCTACCTTGAAGAAAATGTTCTCATTTCAGCCGCTTAAGCGACATCCGACATGAGCCATTGTCAGCGCCATAGTTGCAGTCTCACTGGACGGCTGTTGGGGCTCAGCGCGCACTGGCCACTGTTAAGAGTCGTTTTCTTTCAAATATTCCAGTGAGAAACTAAAATCCTGGCGCGATGTCGCAAACGTAGCACAAAACATTCCAATTAAAAGCGACTATGTGGACCGTTGATCCCCCGTTGCAGTCCGCGCTCGTCGGGGCTATGCGGGCATGCCAAACGTAGCACTTAAGCTCGTGTAAATGGTGAAGCCCACCGAAAAATAACATGATTATATTCCACATATATATTTTTAGAATAATCTGTTTGGAGTTATTAGCGAAAAATTGCCGACCCCGCTCAGCTATAACTCCGCCTTCTTCTCCGAGCGGCCTCTCTTCAGATGTCGACTAGCGACTGAGAGTCACAAAGCTGTCAAGCACATTGAGGGCTCGCCGTTTTGATTTCGATTCCTCACATGCAAACAGCCGCCCAAAAAAGCATCACGTTGAATAAAGTGTGCTTACCTGCCGTGGAACCAGTCCTTGCAAGCATCGCATTCAATCATAAATTGAGTCACGTCGTAAGGTAATCTGCAGATGCAATAGACGGGTACAGTCGCCATGTTCGATTCACAACTACGTGTGTGTGCGTGTGCGCGCGCGCGTGCGTGCCCTGTGGTCCGGACACATGAACCTCAACGTCCATCTCTTTCACACCATTGTACAAGTTTTCAGTCGTACGGATCAGCAGAAGCAAAGGAATGAGAAACAGGCTTTCCTGAAATCCATTCTAATCATGAATATCATTTTTTTTTTACGACAATGTGCTGTCTTCCATTTGGTGACAGTCCGACAGCAAGACAGTCTCGAAAGCAATGGTTCTCAAATGTTGTGACCCTGGGACCAACATTTTTCGATTATCGCTAAGTCACGATCCACTTTCACGTGAGTTAAGAACAATAAAGAACATGTATCTTTTAAAAATAGCCTTTCTAAACATATGTACGATATCACATTTTTCGGCATCACCTTTACATGTTCAAAGTGCTTTTCAGAGCACCTCGTTAAGAAATTGAGGATTAACATGATAACTGCATGCACAACAATTAATATCTTGAATCAATCAAATCAATCATTTGTCTTTTTTTGGGGAAATGAATAACGCAGACCAAAGCAACCATAACATTTGTAACAGGATTATTGTTACAAAACCATTTTTTTAATACAAGAGGCTGTTTAAATGCAGCTGGAAGTTTTTCATTGAACTACTATGTATTCTGCAGTGTAATTTTTGCCGATATTAAAAGTTTGGATGTTTTCTTTTAAGACAGTAAGGAGTTAAAATAGAAATAGTGGAACATGTTGGAAGGCTTTTTGTTTAAAAATTCGACCGGTGAAAGCCCCCTTGAGGAAAGAAGACACCTACGTCATCCCACATGGTCATTCTTACAGATTAATTTCCGCATATATAAACGGGGTTCTTCTTGGCTTGATGAAGCCAACAGAACCACCTCATCTGCAAAAAGCAGAGATGCAATACTGAGGCCACCAAACCGGACCCCCTCTACGCCTCGGCTGCGCCGAGAAATTCTGTCCATAAAAGTTATGAACAGAATCGGTGCCAAAGGGCAGCCTTGGGGGAGTTCAACCCTCACAGGAAACGAGACCGACTTACTGCTGGCCATGCGGACCAAACTTTGTCACCGGTCGTACGGGGACCGAACAGCCCGTATTAGGGGGTTCGGTACCCCGTACTCCCGAAACACCCTCCACAGGACTCCCCGAGGGACACGGTCGAACCCCTTCTCCAAGTCCACAAAAGACATGTAGACTGGTTGGGCGAACTCCCATACACCCTCGAGGACCTTGCCGAGGGTGTAGATCTGGTCCACTGTTCCATGGCCAGGACGAAAACCACACTGCTCCTCCCGAATATGAGATTCGACTTCCCGACGGACCCTCCTCTCCAGCACCCCTGAATAGACCTTACCACCGAGGCTGAGGAGTGTGAGCCTCCTGTAGTTGGAACACAGGCTTTCTTAAAAAGGGGGACCACCACCCCAGACTGCCAATCCAGAGGCACTGTCCCCGATGTCCACGCGATGTTGCAGAGGCATGTCCACCAGGACAGCCCCACAACATCCAGAGCGTTTAGGAACTCCGGGCGAATGTCATCCACTCTCGGGGCCACCGAGGAGCTTTTTAACCACCTCGGTGACCTCAACCCCAGAGATAGGAGAGCCCGCCTCAGAGAACCCAGACTCTGCTCCCTCATAGGAAGGCGTGTCGGTGGAATTGAGGAGGTCTTCGAAATATTCTCCCCACCGACTCACAACGTCCCGAGTCGAGGTCAGCAGCGTCCCATCCCCACTATACACAGTGTTGATGGTGCACTGATTCCCCCTCCTGAGACGCCGGATGGTGGACCAGAATTTCCTCGAAGCCATCCGGAAGTCTTTTTCCATGGCCTCACGAACTTCTCCCATGCCCGAGTTTTTGCTTCAGCGACCTCCAAAGCTGCATTCCGCTTGGCCAGCTGGTACCCATCAGCTGCCTCAGGAGTCCCGCATGCCAAAAACACCTAATAGGACTTCTTCTTCAGCTTGACGGCATCCCCCACCGTTGATGTCCACCAACGGGTTTGGGGATTGCCGCCACGACAGGCACCGACCACCTTACGGCCATTGCTCCGGTCGGCAGGCTCAGCAATGGAGGCACGGAACGTGGTCCACTCTGACTCGATGTGACCAAAGTTCTGCCGGAGGTGGGAGTTGAAACTCCTTCTGACAGGGGATTCTGCCAGACGTTCCCAGCAGACCGTTACAATACGTTTGGGCCTGCCAGGTCGGACCGGCATCTTCCCCCACCATCGGAGCCAACTCACCACCAGGTGGTGATCAGTTGACAGCTCCGCCCCTCTCTTAACTCGAGTGTCCAAGACATGCGGTCGCAAGTCCGATGACACGACCACAAAGTCGATCAGCGAACTGCGACCTAGGGTGTCCTGGTGCCAAGTGCACGTGTGGACACCCTTATGCTTGAACATGGTGTTCATTATGGACAATACGTGATGTGCACAGAAGTCCAATAACAGAACACCGCTCGGGTTCTGATCGGGGATGCCGTTCCTCCCAATCACGCCCTTCCAGGTCTCTTTTTTTGACAATTGTGCAAATAGATGCAGAGTCCTCTAGCAGTTCGAAAGACTAATATTGCAATAGTCCGGTGCAATGACCATTGTGCAAAGGGCGCCGAGACTTCAAGTGAGGAGTGCGATAATCTGGGACAATGTCGATTGTGCAAATGTTGCAGATACTCCTCAATCAGTGTGCAAATGGAGCAGATGCCACTCTGGCATGAGTGGACTGTATTGGTCAACAACAGATATGCAAATAGTGCAGCGTGGCGAGACTACTACAGTGAGTGCACGAGTAATGTATAATTGGCCACCGGTATTTACAGATACACACCCAGACCTTTTTATAAACTTATAGTTTATAGTTACTGACGTATCCCTGCCAATAGCCAACACGTTCATGAGTAAAGTTATAGAAAATGGAGCTCGCTCTCTGTCTCTGAGTACCCTTTGTTGAAATCTGTCTTACGTGTCTTTGTTGTGTCCGTGCAACCAAGTGTAATGCAACTATATGTTGCGCAAAGGAGATCTGGGCGTGTATCGGTAATGAGATGTATCAAACAAAAAGTATGCAGTGTTGTGTAAGCGTGCAGCCAGTAATTTCTATTAAAATCAGTGTGTTGTAAATGTAACGAGAGAGAAGTAGCAATTTAGAACTAGTGTACAATAGTTTCTCGCAGCGTTGTGTTCAACAGGCTACAATTAGTAATTGTAGTAAATCTTTTAAATATTGTTTTTATTTTGTTGTTTTCACCAGGATTTTCTGTTTATTTATATAGCACACTTACAATGTCCACAGTCGCACAAAGTGCTGCATGGTTTTTAAAAAAGTATGTATATATAACATACACATACCATTCATATACACATGCAGTGAAAGCAGTGCTATCAAGAAAAATATAAAAAGCGTACTGCAATAAAACACTTCAAAATAAATGAAATAAAATCATATTGAAAAATCTAAATGTCAATGGCAGTTTTGCACAAGGCCACTTGAATATGGACTACGGAAGAAATAGGCAGGAGGCCTGTTGACTGCTTCGCCATTATTTTGTGAAAAATAATCCTCAACTTGCCTCTGCTATTTTCAACATCACACAAGGTGGTGTTGAGCAAAACTTGTTTTGATACACCTCTTTTTTCAAGCTGAGCATTCTTGTGGACGACCACATTCCCATGTCTCTGTAAGACAATCAGTCAAGCACTTAAAGGTCAGCTGACAAAGATCAGTTAAAATTCATATTTGCATTGTTTATATGTTATGTAATACATGCATGTAACTTACAGCAGGTTTTCAGCCATAGTGTAGCTCAAAATTTGGTTTTTATGACGCATATTGAGCCCTCCCCGAACATACCCGAAGCTCAAAACACCGGGGTGTGGTTACTCTTTCCACTGCAAGGGCTACCAGAAGTGACGTTGCAATTGGCAAACACAGTGCGCTACACTCTATACGCAATGGCGAGCAACGTATTAGAATATGTGGAGGAGGAGGATTTCGACATAGAGGAGCACCCAACTGTACGTGGCATCGTCAAACCGTACATATTTGAGCCAATCAGGAGGTCGGAACCTGACAGTGACAACGACGAGCAGGCAAGTAGCATCTGTACAACAGAAAAAGAGAGTGGCCGCTGGCTCGATGTGACGGTATGTCAAAAGCATGTCTTTTTATACACTCATAGCTTGAGATAATGCCACCCCAGGGGTGCCAATATTTTTGAGCACGACTATATGTATTATATATTCATATATGTTTCAGTGACACGGCACAAGCTTTGACATAGGATGCAATATTCCTATATATTGTGAGCCCCTCGCTCGAGTTGTGTTATAACACGCCGCACACAACGTCTTTGCCGTGTGTCTGTTGGCTTGTCATATAGGCAAAAGTACAGACGACAGTACTGAAAAGTACTGTGTGGTTTTTTTTCCGACTCCCCAGTGCATAGTAACCATAATAGAGTCGTAGGTATATACAAGGAAATGCACACCTTTTGTCTGCGCCGCTTCGCTGGTGCATCGTGGCAGCTGCGAGATTTAAGTCTTTTGCTGGCGGTGGAGGTCCCGATGGCCGTAGGAAAAATAGTTGGCACTGCAGCTGGTTTCAGCCTCCGCCTAACTACACCTGTGTATCCAATGCTTTCTCAAAACACGCCGGTTCGAAGTGATCGGCACAGTGTTTGGAATGCTTGTTAGGCACCCATAGCTGACCACATTTCTTCCCCTGTCGAGTGACTTTCACTATCCACTGGTGACGTATTCCTTCTTCACTTGGAAAGCCCAAAAAAAAACCTCTTGGCACTGCCTGAACCATTTGTACAACCAAATGCCACACAATAAACCATCATGACATTGTTAAATCATACGACAACAAATATACAAGGACGGGAACAACAGCATGGAACAATAGCACACAACGCCAAATGAACAGGATGAACAGGCGCGGGGCTTCGGTGGGTTGGGCTCTCGATTGCCAGGGTGTGTGGGGTGTGTCTGTGCCGGTGTTGGGACGGTTGGCGGGTGGGCAGCTGGTTGCGCTTTTGCGCTGATGGTTTTTGGCATTTGTTTTGGTCTTCGGGCTGGCATGGGCGGCGATGGCGGGGGGGGGGGGGGGGACTTGACATTGGGCTGGAGCTTTGCTGTGGCGGCTTTGCGTCACAGTGGGTTGGGACGGGGTTCGCATGGACATTGTCTCGCGGTGTTGCGGGTGCTGGCCTTGTGCCTCGTCAGTCGGCATTTGGTTCCATCCATTGAAAGGGAAGGGGGTTGCCCCCCCCCCTGGGGGAGTCGTGGTCGAGGGTCATTTGGGGGTCCCTCAGATTCGGGCCCTCTTTGGGGGGCTGGGTCGGGGAAATTTGCCTGGTTTGGATAGTCGGTGTCCGGGTTGTGGGCATCCATTTTCTTGGCGAGCCACGGCATGGACTGGGGTGGGCATTTGACTCTGAGTTGTCTGTGCCCAGTATCGGTGTCGGACCTGTGGGCTGGGTGGGCGGTGTGTGTGGGGGTGGCCCGTTTGACTTGGCATTCATTCGTTGGTGTTTCGGCTGCGGGTTGGATGTAGCATTGTCAAAGTGGTTGTTTGGGGCTGCTTCATTGCGTCGGGTGGTTTGTGTCTGCGGGTTTTGGCTTGGCTTGCTGTTTTGGGCGTGTGGCCTCTTGTTTTGGGCAGTGCGCGCCGGGGCTCGGCATTTTGGTGCTTTGGCAGGGGGTAGTTCGCACACCGCCGGTAATAATTTTTTCCGTTTTTCTTTTTTTTGATGGGTGGGGCCGGTGTTGTGGAGCGCTGGTTCCTTTCCCGACTTTCACCGGTGGGGTGCGGGGTTGGGGTTTGGCGTGTTGTGTTTTTTGTTTTTTTTCTGTCGTCGGCGCTTGGGTTGGTTTGGGGACTGGTGTGGGTGCTGGAGACCGTCGGTGTGGCCGGCCTTTTGCATCGTCAACTTTCTCAGTGTTCGCATGGACGTGTTTTGTGATTTCGCTCGCCCGGTTGACTGGGGATTGGCTTCGCTGGGGCTCCGTGCGGTGTGGGCTGGTGCTCGGGGCCCGTCGGGCGTCCTTTGCGCGGTATGGTCTTGTTCCGGGTGTTGTACTGGGCGGTTGGTCATTGATTTTGGCGGGGTTGGGGGGCGGTTTTTTTTCGCCACCGTTGGGTGCAGGCGCGTCTTCATGTGCGTTCTTCTTTGTTGGTTTTGCCGCTTTTCCGTTGTATTTTGACGCTTCTTCTTTGGGTTGGGTGGGCTCCGGGCGTCTGAGCTGGGGGCAGGGGTGTTTGGCTTTCGTTGGCTCCGGGGGGTGGGGGGGGGGGGGGGGGCGTTGGTTTGGCTTTCGGTGGCTCCGGGGGGGGGGGTGGTTGGGCGTTGGTCCCGATTCTAATCGATTTTTCTGGGGGCTGCTGGATCCTGCAATGGGCCCTGTTGATGGCTGGGGCCCCCATGCTCTCCGGTGGTGTGGTTGGGCAGTGTTCCGGTGCCCTTGCCCCTCCCCTTGGGACTGGTCAGGCTGCGTCGATCGGGTTCAGGACCTCCCTGGGTCCTGGGTGGTTGGTGGCATCCCCATGGTTGGGTCCCCTGCTGGACAGGCTCGCTGACCCTTCCTCGATGTGCCGGCTCAGCAACTCCGTACGCCAGTTGACTAACAATGTGATATGGTGTTCATTCACTAATAAGTTTGATAGAAACACTGTAGACTTTAATTACTCGTGCTGGGATCACTTATAACAACACAGGTTATACTAACAGATCAACTCACAGGTTCTTACAGGTGTTTCGACACTAAAAAAAGAATCCCACCGCACCACTCGGCAAT
The DNA here is from genome assembly GCF_024500385.1 of Phyllopteryx taeniolatus. Taxonomy (NCBI): domain Eukaryota; kingdom Metazoa; phylum Chordata; class Actinopteri; order Syngnathiformes; family Syngnathidae; genus Phyllopteryx; species Phyllopteryx taeniolatus. The sequence continues at coordinate 27,491,732 of NC_084510.1, forward strand.
AGCACTGCCTTGCTCATTTTCCCACATCTTGTCTGACCCTTCTCTGTCCTTTCTTATCTGGTTCTCTTGGTTAGTTATTGCATGTCCTCACCAGGTGTCCCCCCTTGATTAATGACAACATTTTTGGCAAATGCTTTCGCTCTCACCCGTCTTACGCCAGTCCAAGAATTTGATCTCTACGGGCATAATACAAATGCTCCCGGCCGTCCCTCATCATGGCCCCAGTCCGGACCCTTGCCCCGCCGCTGCCGGGGTGAACGGTTTGGGCCCCAGGCGGAACACTCAGCGAAGACCATCCCATGGTTGCTCGCCTCGTGGCGTACCGTCAGGCTCGATCGTGAGATCCAACTACAAGCTTTTTAACTGCAGCAACTATAAGATAAGCTATTGGAGCTGGAATTAACATGGCTGCTGGCACCAGACTTGCCCTCCAATGGTTCCTTGCCAAAGAGTTCAAAGTGTACTCATTCCAATTATGGGGGGCAGTGCCCGCGAACAAAAAAGAACCTGCGCGGAGCACTGTACAAGAAAGCAGAAGGGTCCGTCCGACCCCTCACCTTGGTCTGAAAGTGGCCCGTTCCGTACCTGAACTTGCTAACTTTCATGTTGGGTTCCTGAATTTTACGAAATTGTCAGAGCAGCCGCAACCTGCCCCAAATTTTGAATGAGAGTTCTGGACTCACCTTCTCATCGTATCTCCATTTGCTCCAGGCTGCAGTTGTGGAATTGCCCCAGGTGACCCTGTTCCAATGCCATTAGTAGTTTACTAGTCTTGGCTAGGTGCATTGTCTCATTTGGGAACTGGTCATATTGGCGGTGTATTCTTATATAATGTCCCAAAAAGTTGGCTAACTGGTCCAACTCAGTATTCAACATATTCAAAACAGTTGCCGCGGGCGAACAGGCAGGGATTGTCGACCATCACACTGCAAGCACCCCGATGTTCAACTAGTAGCTGGAGAGATACCTCCTGCATTTTGCCCTTCGTCACCAACCTGGTAAAGTGCCGGCAGAGCTACTTTTCCACAGGGGAGAGGGCACGTTCCAACTTGGCATGATGTCCTCAGAGTTCCCACTGGATGAGCGATGACAGGGGCATCGCTGAGACTTCCACTTCCTCCCTGTGGTTTAATCAAATCATTTGGCTGAGACAAACCTTGGAGAGTTCCAGCCAGGCCTGGGCGTACAGTCAGCGGTTCAATTCTCTGTAGGCAGCAGAGTGTGAATACTCTTGGTAGGCGTGGAGTTCGTAGACATCATCTATGAAGGGGAGAAGAGTCGGAGCCTTCCATCATCTCTCCCTTAAGTTGCTGAGCGCCACAGACTTCGCATGTACCTCATTGAGCTCCCTGGCGTGCTCTGCTAGCCGATGGGTTCCCTCCAGCAATACACACACGACGATTATCAGCCGGTCCGATTTCACAACTTCGGTCATCTCGTCTGCAGTCATATTGGAAATGATAGCCCAGAATTGATCCTTGTAGGCAGGACGGTAAAGGAACCTGTGTTTTAAAATCACTTATTAACTCGAGGTTCCATGCGTGTTCGTTTTTGTGAAAGAACTACAATTATAACGATGTGTTAAAAGCCAACCAATTTATTCCTGACAGAGTAATCTATACATTTTACAGAGCTCTGGGTCAGCAGCTACGCTTAGTGGTTGGTTGTTCTGAAGCCAGTCCTTCGTTATTTTAGCTGTGTGCTTAGGGTCATTGTCTTGTTGAAAGGTAAACCTTTGGCCCAGTCTGAGGTCCTGAGCTCTCTGGAGAAGGTTTTCGTCCAGGATATCCCTGTACTTGACCGCATTCATCTTTCCTTCGATTGCAACCGGCCGTCCTGTCCCTGCAGCTGAAAAACACCCCCACAACATGATGCTGCCACCACCATGCTTCACTGTTGGGACTGTATTGGACAGGTGATGAGCAGTGTCTGGTTTTCTCCACACATACCGCTTAGAATTAAGGCCCAAAAGTTCTCTACTGGTCTCATCAGACCAGAGAATCTTATTTCTCACCATCTTGGAGTCCTTCAGTTGTTTTTTTATTAGCAAACTCCATGCGGGCTTTCATGTCTTGTCACCAAATGGGAAGAAGACCTCTCCGTGTCTGCTGACCGTAGCTACTGGATACAGATTTGTAACAATACATTTAGAATGACAAAAATCACAAATCTACATCTTATATAATATAAAGTGCTTCATAGAACACACTTTACTCAGTACACTATGCATAAAATGGGCTTGTCTCTATCTAATATATGCATGCAAAGCACCAAAAATACCCCAGACAACTATTTTCATGCTATATGGAAATGTACACCAATTCAATGCTTTTGGTCTTCGGTTATACAAAAAATCTCGTATATTTTAAACTGCAGGATTCCACTTTCACCAAGATTGTACATAATTGGCGACTTAAGAATAATTGACTTCCCTAATAAGTATCATCACAATCACTGCTTGTCGCGTTAGCTACCGCTAAGAACACAATTCTATTAAACTGGAAAAACAAACAAGGTATGAACACCAATCAGTGGCTAAACCTCATCATAGAACATATTTTGTTAGAAAAAATATCAGCAGAACGAAAAAATCAATTACACATATACGTAGATAGCTGGTCACCTTTCCTCAACATGCTAAATCTAGACTCTTGATTCCTTTGCCTGAGTAGGGTGCCGTCTGACATTTGACAATAACAAGACTATTTTCATAAGTGTGAAAGTAAACAATGGAATTTTATATTCTTTGTTGTCGAGGTTGTTGTTGTTTTATTATTATTATATTTATTTCTTTTTATTTTCACACATTTTAGATCGGTTTGCATGGTGAAAAGACATGCATGCTGTGGGGATCTTCTCTTGTCGCTGTGTTTGCTGTTCCCGATTCTGCGGGGGCGGAACTATTTTTCACTCCTTCCTGATCTCGGGGGTGGGGGGGGGGGGCACCACTGGGGTGACCTCCTGGGAGTAATGGTGGTGTGATGGTGACTCGCCCATGTTCCATGGGTGCTGGGGCGGTACCGGGTGGCACCTGACTTGGTTCCCGGTTCTGGCTACTGGTGGGGGCGGTGGGGCCCCACTGTTGCTCCTCAGGCCTGCTTCCTCCTCTTCTCTCCGTTCCTTGCATCCCGCTGCGGTCGCCTCTTCCTCTTCCCGTGGGGGGCTGTGGGGTTCTTTTCCCTGCCTGGTTTGGGGCGGGTTGGGTCCACCTCCCACGCTCAAGGGCGGGTAGTGGGTGCAGGCGGGGGTGTAGGGGGCCGGGGTTGGTGCTGCGGGTCTGGTTGAGGTCGCCCTCTTCGTCGGTGGTTGTCCGGCCTAATGGGCCCGACCTGCGGGAGCCATGTCTCTTAATGGGGGGGTGGCATTGGGTCCCTGCGGCCTCCGCTGGGTGGCCGGTTGTCGCAGCGCCTCGGTGGGGCTGGCGGACCCGCCCTGGGTTCCTCAGTGTGGGACGTGTCCCGTCCGCCGGGCTGCTCTCGGGTGGACCCCTGGGCCTGATCCCGTCCTTTAATTGAGTGGGTGGGGTCCTCAGCCGCCGCGGTGCGGCCACAGCAATTACAGGACACTTCTGTCAGTCTTTGTGCATGTAAAACAGTATCAATTCGCTTGCATGTATCTGCAGGCACACACCCCTTCCTGTAACAAATAACTCATGAATATGCAAATCGCTTGTGTATCCCCTCACTTATACTCTCGTCCTGTACACTTTTATAATTTACATAATTAATGCCAACACACTTCAGTTGTACAGCCGGGTTCACGACCCTGGTCCTGCATGCTTCTTCTCCTGTCCTTGTGCTGTTCTATCTTGTCCTGTCCTTCCCTCACAGGGTATAGCACTACAGTCCCATGCAACACTCATATTTAACGTTTCATTGTTGTAGATAATGTAATGATTTACTTATCTCATCCTGTTTACAATTAGTGCTTTCTCTTTTGTCTGTTTTCTTTCTCCCTTCTAGAAACTGTTGTTCTGTTCGACTGATCAAGTCTGATTCTCAATAAACCTCAATTATAATACCACAGCAGAAGCTTAAAAACTCTACTGTGACACAGTAAGACTGTTTCAGCATAAAAGGGATACAGATTTTCCATTCTGCTTGACCTAACAGCCGAACAGGACAAAACAATAAAAAGTAAATTGCGGTCTTGGTCACAAGTGAGGGAAGAATGGAACGGGAGATCGACAGGGGGATCGGTGCAGTGTTGCAGACTTTGTAACGGTCTATTGTGGTGAAGGAGCAAAGCCGAAAGGCGAAGCTCTCAATTTACCGGTCAACCTATGTTCCTACCTTCACCTGTGGTCACAAGCTGATGGTTGTGACCAAAAAAAAAAGATCCCGGTTACAAGCAACCAAAATGAGTTTCCTCCTCAGGATGTCCGGCCTCTCCCTTAGAGATAGGGTGAGAAGCTCGGTTAAGAGGAGCCAGATGAGGTGGCGTGGACATCTGATTAGGATACCTCCTGGACGCCTTCCCGGTGAGGTGTTCCGGGCACCTCCCACCGGGAGGAGACCCCGGCGACGACCTAGGACACGCTGGAGAGACTACGTCTCTCGGCTGGCCTGGGAATGCCTCGGAACCCCCCGGAAGAACTGGATGAAGTGGCTGGGGAGAGGGAAGTCTGGACGTCCCTACTGAAGCTGGGAATCATGTGAGATCGTTAATCTAACCCCAAGTTACTCTGCACCAATTTGTACCTTCTAGTAATCACTGCAATTTTTTACTCACGATCATAGATCACATGATCCGGGTATGGTCTTTTCTCAATTGTCTCAGGAGGAAAGGAAGCAGGTTTGGTTGAGAAAGATGCACAAAAAAGAAAACCAAAGGGGACGATGAAAACAAAGTTATTGTTATTCACGCGGGTGCACTTGTAACTTTTCCTGTCGTTTAAACTTGTTGGCGGCCACGCTCTTGTGCGAGACGGCGAGCGTAACTTGTGGGAACGTCAGGAGTGTTTCGCCTAGGCCACTGTGAACAAGTCCTGGCTGGGAAAAAAACAGAAGCAGCAGTCGTGATCCGGACTTTGCTCGGCATGGTGACAAACCAAGGGGGAAAAATAAAATAAGGGGATTCCCTACTTTGAAACTGTCTCACACAGAGATCAAGCATCCAAAATGATTGTTTCAACTTTAGTTTTGGCAAGTCAACACAACATCATTTTGTACTGTTCCGATTATTTATGTGTGCTTGGTATTTTGATTAATGAATTGTATCGTATCGAACTATCGCTTCAACTGGCAGATCGTCCCGTCAAAAAGTTAATGGGTTTGATGTTGCTGACGCAGCTGCATCTCTTTCTTTGACCGTCTCCCGCTCTAGTGAGACTTGTCGCAGTTACGTCAGATAGTGATACTAACCAGTGCTTATTGTTGCAAAATTAATATTCCCACTCCCTCAGCAACTGATGAAAATGTAAACATTAACAGTCAATGAACTATTAGCCAACCTGAAAAGTGTTGAAATAACCACATAAAACCAATATAACATGTAAAGTATGACCTTTTGTGCTTGTTTGCATTCCATGCTGAAATGCAAAAACATTTTCAAAAGCGTCGTTTTATCATGTTTAACTGAGGAACTATAGGACTCACATTGTTTAAGTTTTCTTCAGTGCCCACAGAGATCAAGTCTTTTCACAGTTGGTTTTAGTGAACCATTTCAATGATGTGACTGATGTGAAAGTATGATTTAGTTCTCATCAGTCTCACATTGTATGAGCTGTCACGCAGGTCAGGTCATTTTCCACCCCAAGTGGGGAAGATGCTGCTTAATGTCATTTAAGATGATTCTGATTTACACATTTACACATCTCCAGAGGAGACACGCGCACGCACACACCTGCAGCTGTCTTGCCCCCCCCCCCCCACACACACCCCCGTAATTATCAAAAGTTCACTGCAGAGGCCATTAATTAGAAAATGAATTGACATTTGTACACAAGAGGAGGTTGTATTAGCAGACCACAGAAAGGAAACCGCAGAAGCTCAAGGAGTACAGATGTGTGCCTCCAGCAGGTTGACCACTTGCCTAACATCAGTCTTGTCATTACTGTTAAGGGATCTGTGTGGTTTTTTTTTTTTTATTCTATCTATACACAGAAACAATGTAAAAAAAAAAAAAAGATTTGTAAAAAGTATTGCAACATATGCAAAACTAAAAAGTGCTGGGGGGAAACAAACACTTTATGGTCTATGTGGATGATGAGTGAGTTTGACAAAATAGTATTGAAAAGAGGGGACAATTCCTAAGCAAAGAAAAATCTAAATTTTAATACATCCGACTGAAAGACTCCACAGCATTTTTTTTCCCGTTGTTGCTGCCCCAAGAGTCCTGGGTGTGGAATCCTTTGTTTCTCTCGGGCAAAGGTTGTGGCGGTAAAGGTCATCAATCGGTGGTGGTGCGCCGGTACCAGAAACGAGCCCTGAAGTCATCACTGCAAGTCATGAAACCAGGATTGGTGGGCGAGTGGACAATGCAGCGGACAATGTTGTTGTGACCCAGAGAGAGCAGGTTTTTCCTCTCTGCTGTACGGGAATCCCAGCAGCACAGGCTGATGGTGCGCTCATCAGGAAGAAGAACATAATCCTCTGTGTGGTTAAACACGCCCTGTGTACGATGCATCTGACGGCCACTTAGACCAGCACCTGCAACGGCAAACACATTAAGATGCATCCCCAGCCCAAAATACAACTAATGACGTGTCTGTCACAAACGTACAGTGCCGTAAACGTTTTTGCCCCTTCTCAAATTCTGTTTTTGCAGTTTCCCCACTTTACTGTTTAGGATCAACAAGCAAATGTAAATATCAAAGCTAACCCAATAAAACATAAAATACAGATTTCAAATGGTGATTATATTTATGAAGGGGGAAAAAACTATTCAAAGCTACCTGGCCCTGTGTGAAAAGGTAATTGCCCCCCTTGTTAAACCATGAATTAACTGTGGCTCATATTTAATAGAAAGCCGAGTTCATTTTGACTGAGCGAACCCAAGCATGATTACCTTCAGACCTGTTCAATCAAGAAATCCCTTAAATAGACAAAATTAAAAAGATCTGAAAAAGCTGCAACAAAATGCCTCGATCCAAAGGAATTTAAGAGCAGATGAGAAATAAAGTAATTGACATTTATCAGCCTGCAAAGGGTTACAAAGCAATTTCTAAAGCTTTAGAACTCCAACAAACCACGGTGAGTGCCATTATCCACAAATGGAGAGAAAACGGAACAGTGGCGAACTTTACCAGGAGTGGGCAGCCTACAAAAATTAGAGTACAGTGATGACTCGTCAAAGAGGTCACAAAGGAACCCAGGACAACATTATTATTGAAAGATGGCGCTTAGCCGTGTGGACACCTTGGTTACGTGCTCTTTACTATTGTCTATGCTTTTGTGTTTTTCGTTCGTCTTTGGAGACATTACATGACTCAATTACACAAGGGAAGACTTACTAAACATCATGGAGTCTACCCCGGACTTTCTTTCTCAAACTTTTGCAAATCCGCTCTGTTTTTCTTGTTCTTATTTTGAAATTCACAGCCCTACTTTTATTTAGTAATTTAGAAAACACAGTTGTGCTCATGTTTGATTACCCAGGCAGAATTTGTAAGATGGGTACAATTTTTTAAAACATGAAGGGCCAGGTGAAACATTAAATTTTATTTCAATGGGATTCAAATTAACAGTCAAGCATTTCAGAAAAGCATTATCATGAAACAAGACATAACCATCAGAAATTAATGATGGTTGTTGTTCATCCATCCATCCATCCATTTTCTGAGCCGCTTCTCCTCACTATGGTTGCGGGCGTGCTGGAGCCTATCCCAGCTGTCATCGGGCAGGAGGCAGGGTACACCCTGAACTGGTTGCCAGCCAATTGCAGGGCACATACAAACAAACAACCATTCGCACTCACAGTCATGCCTACGGGCAATTTAGAGTCTCCAATTAATGCATGTTTTTTGGGATGTGGGAGGAAACCGGAGTGCCCGGAGAAAACCCACGCAGGACATGCAAACTCCACACAGGCGGGGACGGGGATTGAACCCGGGTCCTCAGAACTGTGAGGCGGACGCTCTAACCAGTCGTCCACCGTGCCGCCGGTTGTTGTTCAGTCATATTAAAAAGAAAAAAAAAAAACATTTCATAAATTCTGCTAGGGTATGTAAACTTATGAACTGTACATATACGTACCCGTTATATTGGAATGAAAGTGTAGGTTACACATTTTTCATCGGTGGCATATTAGAATGAAAGTGTACATCTTTCTCATAACCTCTAGGTGGCGGTGGCATTTTGGAATGAAAGTTTACAGCTTTTTCATAATCTCTAGATGGCCTTATCCCCACTATTGACAATTTTTTTTGGGGGGGAAATCCACATGAATATGAGACAAAAGTTCAGAATTCCAGTTTTTATTTCATGGTAGTAACTTCTACGTGTTAACTTATGACAGCACACTTTTTGTTCGAAGCCACTTACTTTTCAAGTGAGCAAAAGTACTGGAACAGACATTAATTTAACTTCAAGTGAATAACATTTAATAATTTATGCCATAACTGCATCAAGCCTGCGACCCATTAACTTCACCAGACTGTTGCGTTCTTAATTTGAAATGCTTTTCCAGGCCTTCACTGCAGCCTCTTTCAGTTCTTGTTTCTGGGGGTTTGTTCCTTCAGTCTCCACTTCAGGAGGGAAAATACATGCTCAATTGGGTTAAGGTCCGGTAATTGACTTGGCCAGTCTAAGACCTTCCACTTGTTTTTTTTTTTGTTCCAAAACTCTTGTGGCTCATCTCTGTACTTCACAATCCAATCTGGCCTTCCGATTCTTTTTGCTGAAGAGTGGTTTCCATCTTGTGGTATGGCCTATATATTTCTTCTCTTGAAGTCTCCTTCGAATAGTGGATTGTGATACCTTCACCCCTGACCTGTGGAGGTTGGCAGTGATGTCACTGACTGTGGTGTTTCTTCACAGCTGTTACAATGTTTCTGTCATCAACTGCTGCTGACACCATTGGCTGACCTGTTCGATGTCTGTTGCTCAGTACACCGGTAATTTTTCCCTTTTTCAAGACATTGCGAATTGCTGTACTGGCTATGCCCAATGTTTGTCCAATATCTCTGATCAATTTTCCCTCTTCTCTCAGCTTCAAAATGGTTTGCTTTTCTCCCACAGACAGATCTCTGGTCTTCATGCTTGCTAACTGAGCTCGAAACACCCATCAGTCACATGTTCCAATACTTTTGTTGACTTGAAAAGTGGGTGGCTTCAAACAAAATCTGCTTTGTCTGAGTTGTTCAACACATCTAGACGTAAATACCATGAAATAAAAGCTTCAATTCTTAACTTTCGTCTCATATTCATCTTTTGATCTGAAACCCAAGTGTCTTCCATATCCAACAAAAACAAAGGAATTGACCGTGCCATTACAATACTTTTAGAGGAGACTGTAATTGACACAGACAGGAATATTGTTAACTCTGGAAAAATGCATTTAACTGCATTTCAACACAAAACAGTAGAAAAAGTAATCGACATTATCCCTGGCCAAAATTAAAGTGGCATTTTAAGATTTTATTTTGTTTGTTATAGTATTGCTTTTAAATGGATTCTGTGTAACAGTTGAAAACTTTGATCATGTTAGAGGGTTTAAGTGCTTCGGTGGTATGAAAACTACTTTTTTAATGGACTGCACAAAACTAGGCTTATCAAGGCCTCCATCGGGTAGTGTTTTTTTGGGGGTTTTTTTTGCCTCCCATCAGTCCTTGCAACATGTGCGTCAGTTTAATCGGTTGAACCAGGGAGTCGGGCAATGACAAAGGTTCCACGTAATTTTTTTAGACTAATGTATTTGTTCGTAATGAATTAATCGCAATTAATGCATTTAAGTCCCACCCATAGTAGCTACACATTGGGTCAATTAGCTATGGTACCATGTTGACTCACGGGACTATTTTCCTGAGCACAAATCGCCACTAAATGGATTTTAAAAATATATGATGATCATAATAATGCATTCAATTAAATAATTTCTCTAAAGAGGTTTGGATGCCTACTGTTGAAATAAATCTGTCATCCACTACCTAAGTCCGAGGACCTCGCGTGTCTTTCTGCATTCAGGTCCACCGATCAGTCACCAGAGTCGCGTTAGATCCCCGCGCCACAACTTAGACGTGGCATTTTAGCAAGTCTAAGTTTAGACGGACTTTCTAACACCACGTCACTCGGCCAAGTAGGGCACACCCTCGCTGCACTGACACTGCCCACCTTAGCAAAGAGGGGTCTGCCAATGTGCAGCGAGGCTTGTGCTTTCACAAAAAAATGAAGATTCGTCACTGAAAATGGAGCCCTCAGTCACCAAAATGTCACATGCTCCGAGTGGAACCCAAAGGACGCCCCTTGCTGCACAGACAACGCCCAACTTGGCACATAGGCAAGCGCACAGCAAGCCTTGTGCTGGTACGAGTATTGAGATGCGCACCATTTGCGCTCCTGCGCACGTTGCGCATTCTACGAATAAAAAGCCCATGGTCATAAAGTTATAGTTCAGCAAGCACCAATAATGTGATTTTTGCAAATACTCCCCTCAGTCAGGTTTTTAGTATTTAGGCCTTTAGAAACAGTGACTAGTGATCAACTCAGATAAAAGTGAAATGAAAACCAAGGGATTCTGATAACTGTTTGAGCATAGTTGAAATTTCAAAATTTTTTCGATAGAGGCAGAGATCATTTTACACTTGAGACTATGTGAGTCCCGGATGCACGTCATGGAAACAATGAGTCCCTGCAATTTATCATCACGGAATACAGATAAAGTAATCCTCCGCTACATCGCAGTTCTTGTTCACTGCCACGCTTATATTGCAGATTTTTATTATAGTTGTTACGCTTTAATATTTCATTTTTTTAGACTGTTTGCACAATATTTTTGTGTTAATATGTTCAGGCCACAATAGCACATTTTTTAAAGAACAAATATTCCCAAAACCCTTCAACGATAGTGTCGATATTTTTTTTATGCCACCTGATATCAGAGCATAAAAAAAAGAATTGTATACATCTTACAAATTCTGCCCTGGTAATCAAACATATGAGCATAATTGTGTAATATCCTCTCATTTACCAAAAAAAAGTAGGGCTGCATTTCTCAAGCGCAACGAAATACATAGAAAGTTGTACGTGTTCAAATAAAGTGCTGAACTGATGAAAAATATCCTGAGTTTCCCCTTTTCTGTTTGGCATCTTGAGACAACAACGACATCTCAATTTTACATATTTTAATTTAACAAATGTTAACTGAACCGTTTTAGAGCTGCTGCTCCTCCACATCGAGAGGAGCCAGGTAAGGTGGCTGGGGCATCTGATTCGACACTGTGCATAAAAGAGGCATTTTGAAAGCATTAACAGCCTTTGTGCATCTTCACTTAAATAGCTAGCATTTTGTGACATTAGGTTCATGGCTGTGCATTTATGAGCATAGACCAGTTGACTAGGACTAAAACAAATATTCTTTGTACTACTGTAAATTTGGGATGCGTTTAATTAGTTCAAACTAAAATTCAGAAACCTCAAGAGAGAAAAATATTTGCTTCATCTCCCTTCACCAAAACCCTCCTCTGTTTGGGTACATGATGATAATCCACTTTACTCTTATTCCTCTCTGGCCACATTTGCCACATTTTTCACTGACTTCACTCCAAGATTTGCCACTTACAGATCATCAGATTGGCCATGTCACACAGTGACTACACTGAGCAAAAAGCACACTAAGTAGCATTATGGTTGTGTTATACAGTCTTTGTCACAGTAAATTGTTTTAAAAAGTCACACATTCGACGGTAATCATAATTAAGAGAGACACTACGCAGCGCTAACTTTATGTTTGTAAAGTAGGCTAACGTTAAGCTCACCGATTTGCGCTATATTGACTTCACCTTCGTCTCTTGGGTCCTGCGATGCGGCGTCATACTCAGCGGAGAGAAAGGGCCGTGTTACAACAAACGGGTGCTCGCCTTGCCACACTTTGGCCATGTCTTTTTTCCCCTCTCTTCTCAGTTTGGCATCGCATTTTGGAACCAGTCTTCCTACTAATCAATCGAACGCTTAACTTCCGCGTCCATGCAGCGGTGACGTAAGCGCATGTCATATATACCACTGCCTGCTTCAGTCTTTGCGACCGCCTCCGCGGTAAACCTGATTTGTAGTTTCGCTTTTCAACGTGTTTTTGGATGTGCAAAATGCTAATTTTGACCCGCAAACTGCGATGCGAGACTGCTTAATTTGAGCCTTGCACACATACGTGGGTAATCAATGTTGTGCGACAGTGTATGCACATTCACAATGCTTTTTGCGTCCCTCATCATTTTGTGCGTCTCTGACACGGGACACACAAACAAGATCCCTGTAGAGGTAGGATATGGACTTGAAACTAGTAAATGTGACTCAAGCATCTCTTTTGCTCTCAAAATACAAGCATCATCTTCACCTGTGTATTTCACCAACATTCGGCCTGTTGATATTTCCCACAGTTTGACCACTGAATCTTTCCCACTGGAGAGGATGTACTTCGAGTTCTTTGTAAAGATGGCCGAGCAGACCTCTGCTCCATCATGAGCTTTGTCAAAGTTGGTCACACAGCGATTGGAGACACCATCCCATAGTTTAATGCTGCCGTCTTTGCTGCAGGTGACGTAGCTGTTGGCTGTGGGATTGTAACTGACACCGCTAATAGTGTCTGTGTGCTGGTCCAGAGGGTTGCAGGACACAAAACACTGAAAGGTGTTGACATCATAAAGACGCAGGGTCGGGTGCTGTGTTCCAACCAGAAGGAAGTCTCCAGATGGATGAAAAGAGATGGAACGCAGCATTTCAGCTTCCTAAAGGGGAGAAGATTTTATTTTCTCTCTTTCCACAAAATGTGAGGAAATCATATAAGTTGGTTCAGCCGCATACAAAAATAACACTGGTCAGCAAGTGGTATCAAAATGTCCATACTAAGAACATTGACAAAGGCAAAATCCGTATGTGCAGAAAATCTGACCTGTATATATTTAAATGCTCTTTTTGCAGAGGGCTTTGAGTAGTCAAAGAGTTTGAGGGTGTAATCTCTTGAGCCAGAAGCAAGGATCTGTTCGTTTGGGTGGAAGGCCAGGCAGGTGACTTCATCGACGTGGTCATACAGTGTTCGAATCACAGGGTGATTCTCCATGTTTTGCTGAGCTGTCTCATTCATCATAACCTGTGCGGGGAGGAAAAAAATTACAATATCCGCCAAGATTTTTTCAACATACACCAATTTGTGCTAGTGGCCTTACTTACCTCAATTGGCATAGCACTTTTAGCCAGCATACGCTCAGTGTCCAGTATCTTTATCGAAGCATCAGCAGAGCCTGTGGCAATTAGTTGGCCATCACGACTATATGTCGCAACGCGACAAGGTCCCTTATGTGAGGTAACATAGCACGTCTCATACTCTGATGCCTCGGGAGACATTGTCTGTACATCAGCATCAAATTCTAGATCAATTCCGACACCAGGCGCTACTGTATCAGAGCGCCCAATAGCGTACTGCACAGCACTGTCATCGTTCTCCATACCTGTGACACAAATGATGGATTTAGTCATTTGGTCCCGTACACACAACTCATCTACTACCAGTGTTGGGAAGATTACTTTGGAAATGGAGCTGATTACAATTACATGTTACCCTGTTAAAAATGTAGTAGTAGTAGTGTAAGTAGTTCAATTACTTTCTCAAAGTAATGCAAGTATAACTACACTTGATTGCATTTGGATTAATTTTCGTAGTTTTAAATGAATAAATACATCAACAGGACCCTCGGATGTTTCTTTTAAAAAAGTGGATTAAAAACACAAATTTTTGGAATCCGCTATATGCGGAATGTCACAAGACCAACGCAGAACACGGAATAGCCGACTTCCTGTAAATGCGAAAGAGCTGTCTAAGGACACCAGACCTGCACCAGGCTGGGAATACTCAATCTGCAATAGATAAGCAGCTTGGTCTGAAGAAATCAAATGTGGGAGCAATTATTAGAAAATGGAAGACATACGATCCATCCATCCATCCATCCATCCATTTTCTACCGCTTATCTGAGGTTAGGTCGCGGGGGCAGTGGCTTTAGCAGGGATGCCCAGACTTCCCTCTCCCCATCCACTTCATCCAGCTCTTCCGGGGGGATCCAGAGGCGTTCCAAGCCCAGCCGAAGGATGTAGTCTCTCCAGCGTGTCCTGGGTCTCCAGAAGTCCAATAACAGAACACCGCTCGGGTTCTGATCGGGGGGGGGGGCGTTCCTCCCAATCACGCCCTTCCAGGTCTCACTGTCATTGCCCACGTGAGCACTGAAGTCCCCCAGCAGAATGATGGAGTCCCCAGCGGGAGCGCTCTCCAGCACCCCCTCCAAGGACTCCAAAAAGGGTGGGTACTCTGAACTGCTGTTTGGTGCATAGGCACAAACAACAGTCAGGACCCGTCCCCCCACCCGAACGCGGAAGGAGGCTACCCTCTCGTCCACTGGGGTGAACCCCAATGTACAGGTGCAGAGCCGGGAAGCAATAAGTATACCCACACCTGCTCGGCACCACTCGCCGTGGGCAACTCCAGAGTGGGATAGAGTCCAACCCCTCTCGAGAGGACTGGTACCAGAGCCCAAGCTGTGTGTGGAGGCGAGTCCAACTATATTTATTCGGAGCTTCTCGACCTCACACACCAGCTCGGACTCCTTCCCTGCCAGAGAGGTGACATTCCACGTCCCTAGAGCCAGCTTCTGTAGCCGGGGATCGGATCGCCAAGGTCCCCGCCTTCGGCCACCGCTCAGCTCGCACTGAATCTGACCCCTATGGCCCCTCCCACAGATGGTGAGCCCACGTTACCCTTTCGGGCTGTGCCCGGCCGAGCCCCATGGGTGCAGGCCTGGCCACCAGGCACTCGCCTTCGAGCCCCACCTCCAGGCTTGGCTCCAGAGGGGGGCCCCGGTAACCCGCGTCCGGGCAAGGGAAACCTGAGTCCATTTTTTGTTGTCATCATAACGGGTCTTTGAGCCGTGCTTTGTCTGGTCCCTCACCTAGGATCTGTTTGCCATGGGTGAACCTGCCAGGGGCATAAAGCCCCAGACAACTTAGCTCCTAGGATCATTGGGACACACAAACCGCTCCACCACGATAACTCTGATCACCCCACAAAGTAAATACCATGTATTTTTATAACTCACAACAAATGTCTTCATACAGTAACCTACACTCAGCCCCATGAGATTAAGGTTCATGCGTAAATGTTGTATGTATGGTATTTGTAATAAATCTTTTGAATTCAAATAGAAGCACATCAAAGAGGATATCAAAAACTGTGACTCCTGTTTGATTACTCAATTTACTCAAAAAAGTACAAATTAGACAATATTTACATGGTGAGCAACTAGTCACATGATTGCAAAGGGGGGAAAATAAATAAAGAACCGACAAGACTACGTTTTTACTAGATTTTACACCGATCTGATCGGCTTGGTATCGGCCAATAATTACCATTTTATGCTGATCGGCTTTAATGACATAATTCTCTGATCCGATGAATGACTCCACAAAAGACATTTACTCCGCATCGCAGTCGTATACAGTATATTTGAATCCAAAAGATATTTTATTTTTAGTCGTGTCGCGCGTCTTTTGACGTTATTTATGATCACTGGGCTTTGTCAATTCAAACGTGGCCGGATTGGCCCGTTACCACGGCCACGACAACAACAATGGATCATGCCGTGTGTATTGTGTTGGTCAAAAAAGAAAAAAAAAGGGGAAAAACGGGTGGTGGTGGTCACCGGTGCTCAGGAGAAGACGTTCATTCAAGGATTGCTTGAGGTATGTCAGATTTTGGCCTGCCCACATTTTGGATATGTCAGCCTATCATAGCCATGGCAGACAGAGAGGACATTTCCTCATTGGACTTCCATATATTCTGCAGTGTAATTTTTGCCTATATTAAAAGTCTGGATTTTCCAAAGGCAATGGGTTACTTAGAAATTGCTCCAAAAAAGATTGATATTATTAGAAATGACTGCTAGTTAAATTTTCTTGAGCAAAAATAAATAAAAGCAACTTGTTAGTAAAATATTGACCATTAAGACCCCATACTTCTTTTAAGGTCCTGCACTCACACATTGATAAACTGCAGATGTTAACGATTTATAATTCTTAAACTGCTCCAAAGTGTTGGCACTCACACACACACACACGCACACATAAAGTACGTAAATCGGCTTGACACCAAGGAGGCGGGATCCACGTGATTTATAGCATGTCATTTTGCCAGGTGTCGGTCTTTGGCTTCGCGGTCTAATTTTTCCTTGTAAATTCCCATCTGTTTTTTCTGCATTTTAACATGCTTTTCACTTACATTACACAGCCTCAAGTAAGCCTTTTTTTGTTGTTTTTTTTTTTACTTTCTCTGAAGCCCCCAAAATGGCCGCACAGCCCACAATGCAAAGCTATATTGCAAATGTAAAAGAAAACATCTACAGACATTTTTTAACTCAACTACACAAATCTTATTGCATGCAATTAGTTACTCCCCAACACTGTCTACTACTTACTGAAATACGGAGAAGCAACTTACCAATTTTTGCTAGCTGAACCAGCTGTTCAGATGGTGACACCACGCTTTGAGGTTTAACTTCATTGATTAAACTGTTAGCGATGTTTGTGTATCCATCGTAAAGTAGCTGGCTTATTATGAGCTTATACAGATGCTGCCGGTCTTTCAATGTTGGTTTGGCTCGATACATCTTCTGACTAAATCAATGCTGAAAACGTAGCTAACTAAAATCACTGTACTTTAATTGTTAAATTGTTAAGTGAAATCAGCGCGCTTATATCTTACACAAAAAGATTGTCACCTAAAATGAACCAATACCTGGATGTAGTGTAGCTACTGTTAGCTTAGCAGCTTGAGTTCAACCAAGGCGACACACTTCGACTTGCTAGGATTAACTGTAAAACGATATAATAACCGAATGTCTAGTAACTCCGTATTACTATCTACTTAGACAGACCGAAGCGGAAATAATTCTTCTTCTTCTTCTTCTTCTTCTTCTTCTTCTTCTTCTTCTTCTTCTTCTTCTTCTTCTTCTTCTTCTTCTTCTTCTTCTTCTTCTTCTTCTTCTTCTTCTTCTTCTGCTTCTTCTTCTGCTTCTTCTTCTTCTTCTTCTTCTTCTTGTGCTGTTTTAAAACTTTATTGATAAAAGTTCTTTAAAAAGCATAGACATCTATAACTAGATACGACACGCCCCCTTTGCGTTGCGTGCATACGGCGCGGTCTATGTTTGTGGACGGACAGTTGACCAAACGACCAAGGATTCCAGTACATTGTGTTGCATCAGAATCATCTTTATTTGCCAAGTATGTCCAAAAAACACACAAGGAATTTGTCTCCGGTAGTTGGAACCGCTCTAGTACGACAACAGACAGTCAATTGACAAAGAACACTTTGGAGACATAAAGACATTGACAAAAAACAGTCACTGAGCAATAAAGGGTTAATAGTTATCTGGTAATGCTGGTACATTATTTTATTTTTTTGACAATTGTGCAAAAGATGCAGAGTCCTCTAGCAGTTCGAATGACTAATATTGCAATACTGAGTAACCTTTCACAGGCAAATATATTGATGGGAATACATATTATTGGGCTTTTTTTTCGCTTTGGCGTTGACATAAAACAGTAAACTTCACGAAAATCTGTTGTGAAATGAGGAACTTACGGCTTCATATCGGTTGAGAAATGAGCAACTTACGCTCGGATGGATGAGCGCATGCAGACGTACTTGCCATCTTGCATCGGGACTCCCCAGTCATTTCTTCCAATCACTTGTATTGAGGTACGATTATTTGGCCCCAACAAATGAATCCTAACTCGTTTAATTCTTTACCGATTTTGACATGGATCGGTTTGTTACAAACATCAGACATGCAGTTACGATACAATGCATGTGAGTAATTGTATAACCCGGGCATTCATAATAAATTACTTTGTTTTACAGTCAAGCAGCACCTGAAATACAAAGATACCGGAGTATTGTGTGGCTTATGGTTGCACAAATAAGAACAAAGCACAGAAAATTACCTTTCACAAGTAAGTTTAACAATACGTTTGTCCATGTTTGTACTTAAAAAAAAATGTTTTTTTAACTGTAATTAGTAATACAAGGGGGCAGTGGTGTGCAGTATTTGGTCGACTGGGAGGGTTACGGCCCTGAGGAGCGTTCCTGAGTTCCCTGCTCTTGGATCTTAGATCCGTCCCTGCTCCGGGCCTTGCACTCTCTCCACCCGCAGAAGCCGGGTGATCCGCCAGGGGGCGTCCTTTGAGGGGGGGGGGGGGAATACTGTCATGGCCCTGTGTTTCAAATTGTTTTTCTTTGTGTTGCAGTGTCTGGGTGAGCGAAGGTGGGCCTTGACATCGGTGACGCACCTGTCATGCATTGTAATCATCAGCCTTTTTAGGGGGCACCGTGACAGTGTGTGGGCGTCGGAATATTCACTTGTTTTTGCCCCGTGTTTGCCGCCGTTCTGACCGCTGTCCAAATTTAGGTTCTCCACGATTATACCACACGGACCTTTTGTCGTGTCTCCCTGCGTTATCTGTTTTCTGACACCGAAATCCAGCAACTCATTGACATTAAGAAAGTTCGGCAACTAAAGAACGAGTGGTGGACAAAGAAGGCACTGGTGAGCCAGTAGCTTGCCAATTGTGGGACACCAGAGGTTTCGTTGCAGCTACGCGAGCAGTGTATGGTCCGAACCACCGTCACCTAGACCAGGGGTGGTCCAAACGTTTTGGCTCAGGGGCCACATTGACTTTTAAAATTTGAAAAAATAAACAAATAATATTTTTTTTTAAAAGGCATTGTAGTGTTATTACTTAGATTTACTTTTAAGGGGAACAGTGTTGTTTTGTTGATTACCTTTTTTTGCCAGTGCAAGTCTTGTGTGAGTTTTGGAAATTTGTCTGCGCTTAATGAGGCATAAAACTCATCCAGTTTGAGAGTTGAACTTCTCTTTTAAGACAGTATCACATTGGAGATCAATCAGTTCCATCTGCAGCTCCTGTGGCGCTGTTTAAGGGTCTTCTGTGAGGGGACATGACACCAGCTAAAGTGACTTGTAAATTTTTCCCAAACCAGACAACCAATGACAGAATTCTCCATGCAGGTCATCTCGTGAGTTCCTGTACTTTTTCACATCGAGGAGCCTCTTACAGCGTACCCAGTGTGGGGAAATGAACAAAGGACTTGTTTTACATTTGCTTTGAGAATAAAGCTAGCTTAGTTTTGAAGGCTCTGCTGTTTGTATACATTTCATGCACAAACTGGTCTTTCCCTTGTAGCTTCACGTTCAGCTCATTCATATGTCAGTATGTCCACAGCAAAAGCGAAATCACAAAGCCAATCTGTGTCACTCAGCTCAGGAAACTCGTCAGTTTTCTCCAGTAACGCCAAAAAAAGAGATCCCGTTCGAGCTCCCACGCAC
This sequence comes from Phyllopteryx taeniolatus, assembly GCF_024500385.1. NCBI lineage: Eukaryota > Metazoa > Chordata > Actinopteri > Syngnathiformes > Syngnathidae > Phyllopteryx > Phyllopteryx taeniolatus. The sequence continues at coordinate 27,511,273 of NC_084510.1, forward strand.
AATGGAACACTTTCCCCGAACTTAACCAGCGGATATCTAAGTGGTAAACCAAGTCCTGGTGATCAGCTTCAGTTTCTTCGAGAAACTTAATAAACTGACAATGCCGAAATGCCCTCGCAAGAATAAAGTTAAGGACTTTTATAACTGGCTTTACTACATGGTCAAGCTGCAGTACAAATCTACACAGTGCTTCCTGGTGGATTATGCAGTGTAGGAAAATTACCTCCTGCTCAGGGTTCTCTTTTTAGCAGCCTGATGTTCTTTCACCAAAGTTAGGCGAATGGACCACTACACCATCAGTGACTGATTTGGCAATTCATCTGTGGTAATGTTGGCAAGCTTACTCCAAGGTAACTTGTGCCTCTTGTATGACACCCGAAACGCCGTCATACAAATCCTCTCCTCCCGTTTTTCCCTTCAGGGATTCCATGGCCAAAAACCCCTCCGTTATCTCAAAATTGTCATTAATCCTGCTGATGAAAATTAAAAACTGAGCACTATCCTTTATGTCATTACTTTCGTCCAGTACCAAGGAATACAATGTAAATGACTCTGCTTTTTTGTTTAGCTTTTTAGCTAAGTCTTCATGAATTAGCTCAACATGGCAAGCCACTGTCCTGCGTGAGAAACTAATGTTTTCAAATTTGTTCTTGCTCTCAGGACACAAGACACTTGCTGTCTCTTCCATGCATTCTTTCAGAAACTCTCATTGGGAAAGAGGCTTGCTGGTCTTTGCTAGTTTGAATGCATGCAAAAAATAGCCTTGGTGACTGAATCTTGGATGGGAGTTTTTTAGATATAGGTGTTTTGCTGAGCCTGCAAGCTTGATTTTAACCGCTAAGCCGTAGCCACCAGTTCCTGCGTTGATTGGCTGTTAGCATAATCAGCATGCTTGGGAGAAAAGTGATGGCTGATGTTATATTCCTCTAAAATCGCAAAGTTAGACATTAGACAAATTAGACATACAGCCTTCGACCGGACTTGAGTGAAAAGGTATTTAGTAGTCCATTCTATATTAAACACTCGGCACTCACTGTCAACTTTTCTTTTCTTTGGCCCACTCGTGGTTGAAGGAGGGTTCAGAGCAGTAGCAGAGTAAAAACAGAACAGCCAAAGTCAAGTCAATGTATCACTGTACCTACTGCGCTACCTGGCGGAACCACTGGGCATTACGGGACAACCTGGTGGAAACATTGAGTATTACAGCACCACCTGGTGGAATCACTGGACATTACAGGACAAGGTCAAAGGAATACAGTCATGATTTTAGTATGATTTGGGCGATTCTGTAACAATCTTTGGTGGGCCTGATTGAAATGATCAATGGGCCGGATGTGGCCCGCGGGCCGTAGTTTGATCACCGATGGCCTAGACCCCCTCCTCTCCAAAGATGTATTGATGTGTTACAACAATGAGTCAATGGCAAACAGATCGAAGGAGCACAATGAGAATCTGCTAAATCGGGACACCACTCCTAAGATGGAGGCCGTTCACCAACTCCCTCAAGAGCCAAGTCTGAATGAGGTGCAGGATGCAATAAGGACTATAAGGAGGAAAAACAACAAGGCCGCTGGAACCTATGAAATCCCAGGAGAGCTCCTCAAGGAAGGAGGACCTGATCTCCTTAGCCATATCCATGCCCTGCGCCTCAAAATGTGGGAAAGAGAGGAGATGCCTGCACAATTTAAGGATTCCATAATAGTCCCCATTTTTAAGAAGGGAGACAAGGCAGACTGTGGGAACTATCATGTTATCTCCCTCCTGTCCATCACTGGAAAAGGCCAATAGGAATTTCTAAAGACACTGGAAACATACCATCAGTGGTGCCTCAGGAAAATCCTCAAACTTACCTGGAACCATAAACGCACAAACACCAGCATATTTAGGGAAGCCAACATATCCACCATCACTGCAACTATCACACAAAAGCAGCTCAGATGGACCAGCCATGTAGTTCACATGCCTGACTCCCACCTACCAAAAAAGGTGTTGTATGCCCAGCACCATGCAGGACAGCACACTCAATGAGGCCAAAAGAAATGGTACAAGGACAACATCAAAATAATTATCAAAAACTGCCACATAGACGGCGGCACGGTGAACGACTGGTTAGAGCGTCTGCCTCGCAGTTTTGAGGACTTTGGTTCAATCCCCGGCCCCGCCTGTGTGGAGTTTGCATGTTCTCCCCGTGCCTGCGAGGGTTTTCCTCTCACATCCCAAAAACATGCATGGTAGGTTAATTGACAACCCTAAATTGCCCGTTGGTGTGAATGTGAGTGCGAATGGTTGTTTCTTTGTATGTGCCCTGCAATTGGCTGGCAACCATTTCAGGGTGTACCCCGCCTCCTGCCCAATGATAGCTGGGATAGGCTCCAGCACGCCCGTGACCATAGTGAGGAGAAGCGGCTCAGAAAATGGATGGATGGATGCCACATAGACCCTTAGACCTGAGAGGCCAGAGCTGTCGATCTCGTCGTGTTGCAGAAGTCAAACGCGGCTGCAGAAAAGAGCAGGCTTCCCCCAAAAAGTCCAAATCCACGACCTCCACTCCACACCCCTGCCCACACTTCACCAAAGTATGCGGTTCAAGAATCAGCCTCTACGTCTACCTGAAGACCCAGAAGGACCAATGAAGGAGGACCATCATACTCGACCCCAAGTGACTGCCGAAGAAGGAGATGCTGCGTCTCGTATGACCTCTTTGTCCACCACCTGCCATCCTGGCATCTCCCTGACCTGCTGTGAGTGGCAACATTGTGCCCACTGGGCACACACCTCTGCTACGCATCCCAAGCCATCAGTCAAATCACATTCCAAACACAATGGCAGTCCAAACCATACATTCCCTTTGCGGACCCAGGAGTCACACGTATGCATTGTTCATTCATCAGTTACATCCGGTTATCCCTGGCACCTGTCCCAAGCTCCTGCACACCGTTTTTCACGCTTTCCACTGTCTCACGTTGCGCTGAACTTTCGTTTGGACTTTAATCATCTGAATAGTGAGAGTTCTAACAGCGCATTATAATCCCCAGGCAGTGGGAGACAGAACTCCAAACCCTCGTCCAACATTGCGTCTTCTTCCCTAATCTGGATGCATATGGACTATTCCACATTTACTTGTAATCTCATACATTCCATGTAACGTGCGCAGCAGTACGCGTCATGCATGCGGTGCCCACCTAGTCTCACAAAATAAAAGTTATGCATGTACCGCATAGTCCTCTTGTAACACCCATTCCTATTGAGTTGCCACTGTTCATGCCAAGACGTCCGGTGTAATGTGCATTTATCTACACGTGTGTTTATTGACATAAATAGCGCCAAACAAACCTTGCAGTTATTTAAATGTCCTCAACGATATCATGCTAAATGCCTATAATTTGTTTATGGACATGCATATGGTTCAGTGCCGAGTTTAAGTCTAGAGTTTGCTAATCACTCGGCATGTGCTTTAGGAACCGATGCGTTTCGTGATGCTTACACTGTCATGATCTGTGCCCTGCAGTTCCTCTTTTGGAGCTTGGGTGGCGCTCTGCGCCCCGCCCTCCCTGCTCTCTCTCTCTCTCTCTCTCCCCCCCCAGCAATTACCACCCCCTCGGCTGTGCACCTGTTCCCAATCAGCACTCATCACTGCCTGTGTACCTGTTTCCAATAAGTACTCATCACTGCCGGTATTTAAGCCTGCCTGACCCAACAATCCGGTGCCAGAGTATTCGCACTACTACTAACATCTCACTACTGGAGAGAGAAGCTATGCAAAGCAAATTTATTTATAGAGCGCATTTCATACACAAGGTAACTCAATGTGCCTTAAATGATTAAAATAGTTAAAAACAAAGAAAAAAAAACAGTTTTGCATTAGATTAGCATTTCTTTCATGTATTCATGACCGAAACAGTTTAGTGATTTATAGACCAGTAGCAGAACTTTCAAATCTAAAGCTGACTGGAAGCCATTGTAAAGACTTTAGAATTGGAGTAATATGCTCTGACCTATTTGTTTTGGTCAAAACCCGTGCCGCAGCATTCGGAATGAGCTGCAGCTGTTTAATGCTCTTTTTAGGGACTCCAGTCAGAAGACCATTACAATAGTCAAGTCTACTTGAGAGAAAAGCATGGATGAGCTTCTCCTGGTCTGCTTGACACATTCACTTCACTTTGGATATGTTCTTCAGATGGTAGAAGACAGTTAGTAATTGATTTGATATGACTGTTGAAAGTTAGGTTGGAATCTATCAGAACACCAAGGTCTTTTTTTAAAGACAGTGACTCCAGGTATTTACTAACAGCAATCCTCTTTTCTTCATTGCCAAAAATAATTATCCCAGTTTTGTTGTGGTTTAATTTAAGAAAATTTTAGCTCATCCAGTTATTTATCTGTTTAGACAGTGACACAACACCCCAACTGAACTGTAGTCATCTGGAGACACTGCTCGGTATAACTGTGTGTCATATGCATAGCTAGGATAGTCAAAATTAAAGTTCTGAAGAATTAGACCCAAGGGTAGCATCTACAGGCTGAACAGGAGGGGTCCAAGAACTGACCCTTGCGGGACCCCATAGGTCATTGCCATTCGATGAGATTGAACACTTCCAATGGTTACAAAATAAGTCCTTTCCGTACTCGTAGGACCTGAACCGTTTAAGGACTGTTTCATTTAGTCCTACCCACGTTTCCAACCTGTTCAGCAGTATATTATGATCTGCTGTATCAAAAGCTGCACTGAGGTCCAACAAGACCAGAATTGACAACTTACCTGAGTCAGTATTCAACCTTATATTTTATCACCTTGATAAGAGCAGATTCTGTACTGTGATGAGTTCGGAAACCTGATTGAAATTTGTCAAAAAGTCAATTTAAGTTTAAGAAATTGCTGAGTTGATTAAAAATAACTTTCTCAACAATCTTGGCGATGAAAGGGAGATTTGAGATGGGTCTATAGCATGCTAACATGGAAGCGTCCAGCATTCTATTTTTTAGCAGAGGCTTAATGGCAGCTACTTTAAGAGCTTTAGGAAACTCGCCTGACTGAAGTGAGCAATTGATTATTTGCTGCAAATCAGCTAGCACAGTCTTCAAAAACAGCTTTGAAAAAGTCAGATGGTATTGAGTCAAGGCAGCTCGTTGATGGTTTCAGCTGCTGAACTGTTTTCTCTACAGTTTTTTGGTCAACTATCAAATTCTGACATGGTAATAGAGTTTTTCCTGGGTGGCTTCAGCTGTAGTATCATTTTAACCTGATGGATTGTATTTTTTCACCAAAATAACAAGCAAATTCATTGCATTTATCAGCTGGAGCTATCTGATTTGGAGGGTTGTGAGCTTGTCAACCACAGCAAACAGAGTGCGAGTATTGTTGAAGTTCTTCGTGATGATTTCAGAAAAGTGTTGCTGTCTAGCCCTGACTAACTCTTGGTTAAAATTACAAAGACTATGTAGAGGTCATACTCAATTTGGAGTTTAGTTTTTCTCCATTTACGTTCTGCTTTTCTACACTTTGATTTAGAGGTCTTTACCATCATTGTGCTCCTCCATGGTGTTCTAGGTCGCCTCAAGATTATCTGAGTTTTAATAGGAGCGACAGCATTATGTAGCTTTTCTTAATAGACATAGAGGTTGTCTGAACTTTTGGAAGAATGTGTAATTCAAAGAATACACAAAAATGGTCAGAAATAGCCATATCCTTAATGTCAACTAATAGAATTTCAACATCCTTAGAGATGAGCAGGTCTAAGATGTAACCTTGAGTGTGGGTTGGACTCTTAATATTTTTTTTTCCATTTTATTGTCAACATGAATGTTAAAGTCTCCCGTTATGACAAAATTGTCATGGTGCGAAGTCGGATGTGAGTTGGATTGGACCCAAGCGCAGACTGAGGCGGAGGGAGTAGATTTCGAATGGTTTATTGCAGGTTGGCTCAGGGTAAGGATATCCAAGGCGTGGTGGTGGACCGTCGGAACAAGAAGCGAGCAAGAAGCGGGAACGTGAACAGGTGGGGTAGCTTGGTGTTGTGGCTGGTGTAGTCAGCGAGACGAGGAATGCACGGAAAGAACACTGGAGACGAAGAAGGACACAATCGGGTGAGTACAGATGCCGGTCTTAGGATAGTTACTTTCATACTACAAAACCTGGAAGTACGAGAGTCGGGCGGTGAGTCACAAACAAGTGTCAATACTCAGGCGAAGGCTGCAGGACTTGACAGGCTTGAAATGCAGGCAGTAATGAGTGATGCTTGAAGACAGGTGCCCGACCCAGGTGATGCTCATTGCTGGGGAGAGGGGGTGGGGGGTAGAGAGACAAGGCGCAAGACGCCACCCAAGCTCCAAAGGAGGAACTGCGGTGCATGGATCATGACAAAAATAGTTGTAGTCAGTACAAATAACTGACAGCAGTTCTGAAAAATTCTCCATAGATTTTCCATTGTATCTTGGAGGTCTATAAGTTATTTAAACAATAACCTTTGGGTCACCTTTAACAAAAAAACTGAGATATTTAAAAGAGCTAAAATCACCCAGTATAATTTTTTTACACTGAAATAATGACTTCAAAGTAATATCAATACCGCCGCCTTTTTTCCCTATTCAACACTTGTTCGTAAAATTTGCTGGTTTTGTCCCGTATTACAGCTACTTTCTATTCAACCAGGTTTCATTTAGTAGCAAAAAGTCTAGCTCATATGTTGCAATGATGTCATTAATCAACATTGATTTATTACCCAGTGACCCGATATTGAAAAGAGCTGGTCTTGCACAGATAACTGGAGACAATGGTTTGATAGATTCACATTTTATCCTCACTGTTTGTAGTTCTACTTTTTTTGTGCAATATTTCTTCGATCAACTTTCTGTCCCTTGTAATTACAGGGGTGAAAAATGCTTGATCTCCATAGGGGTCTGACTTATTCTGGAAAAGACCCTGCAGATATCAATCAGATTTGCAGATTAGATTCTTCATGAGTGGAGGGGGGCCCTCCACATCTTAGTCAGAATCAGAATCAGAATCATCTTTATTTGCCAAGTATGTCCAAAAAACACACAAGGAATTTGTCTCCGGTAGTTGGAGCCGCTCTAGTACGACAGCAGAGAGTCAATTGACAGAGAACACTTTTGAGACGGTGGTTTCAGGGGAGGGGGGATGGGAGCAAAATCTTGGCATGGTGTGCACTGGATTCCAATATTGACAATAGCCTTCATCTTGTCCGTCACACCTAAAAGGGCATTTTGGCTCGTAGAGAGTCAGTTTTGCGTTGGGCTTTGTTCCAATGGGGCAGGGTGATTCAAAGTACTGCCTCATCTCATTCCCCATTCGTTACTCTGATTGTTAGGAAGACGCTGATTAATCAATCTGCGCCTCGTGTCGCCTTATCTCTTGTTCCTTCGATTGGTTGGGAACAACTGCATCTTTTTGGCCTTCAGCCGTTTCAACAAGGCCAATGTTTTCTTTTCAGGCCGCTGAATGACGTACACAGTAAAAAATGTTGGCAGCCAATAACTTAACCCCTTGTCTATTTAGACAGAAACCGTCTGCCTTATAAAGATGTCTGCACTCCCAAAAAAACGCAGAAATTGTCAGCGAAAGTCACGGATAGTGCAGTACACACTTCTTTGCGCCACTTATTTAATTGACTGAGCCTACTGAAACGTTAATTTGCAAACCGTACCATTGGGAGATGTCCACTTATGAAAAGCATCCACTTTTGTTAGGGGATCAATGAAATCTCGCTTCAGTACCTCTGATTGCTGCTTATACATCCAGGGCCCCTGTGTGTATAATGACAGATTTCACAGTTGGTGAAATTAGTGATCTCAAGGATTTTTTTAAGAGCTATCAGACAACATGTCATTGGTAAAACACAGTACTTTGGTGTTCTTCTCTGTTCTTCTCACTGCAAAAACGTTTCACACCCTTGACAGCTACATCACCAACTATTAACGTTTGGGGTGCCATTTTATTCTTCTCGTATGATTTAGTTTCATACCTTTCAGTGGTGGGGGGGATGAGCATTCTTGGCCAGGGTCTTGTAAAAGTGGCTCAAATCTATCTGTAAGTCTGATGTCAATGTTTTGCATTGACTGGCGTCCTCTTTTCTTGCCCTTTGCTGTAACGACTGTCCAAGGCCGCTTACTCGAGGTTGAATAAGCACGCAACGCAGGCCAGCCGGATTCCTCTGTAATCTGCTGGTGTTGTGTCCTCCCTTTTAGATGATGTCCCATATCTTTGGGCTTTGCTCCCAGCAAATTCCAGCGAGAACTGCTGGATGATCCATTAGCGTTTCCACAGTCCACGTCCGTCCTATTTGTTGAGCTAAGTGGCTGTCTGTTAGCACACTTCTGCTCACCATTTTGAGACATCGGTAGAGTGGCTTAATTCCTCGACTGTCTATTTACATCCACATACGGTGGAGAGACGGTGGATTTTTGTTTCCAGAACCGGCATCATCTGTAGCAGTCCGTGATAGACTTCAGTGAAATAGCGAGGCATCTTGTTGCTGGTCTCGTTGCCAATAGCAGGCCTGTGCACGCGTAAGGGGGTATCAAAAAACTAATATTGGAATATGGCAACAACTGACTGCATCTACAAAAAAGGTACAATCCCACAAGTTTAAAAAAATCCAGGAGTCGCTTCTCCCAATTTCCTTGGAAGAAGAAAATCAAACTTATCAGCAGGAAAAAAAAATGCACACAGAAGCAAAGCAAGCAGAGGGGGCAGGAAAGCGTCTGCACTGCACGAGAGAGCCGTTCCCTCTGTGCAGACTCACATGCGCCAGTGTTATAAAATATGGAAGCACACCCACTCCACTCTGCTCAGAGCCTCCACAAGGTCTAAGGTACAAGCCGACCGTCACCGCACCCCCGCTCCCGCATACAATGTCGGCCCAAAGGTGTGGCTCAATACTAGGAATTTACCACTTAAGGTGAATTCCAGGAAGTTGGCACCCCGTTTCATTGGTCCCTATGTGATTGAGGCCCTGGTTAATCCCTGTGGTGTACGCCTTAAAATACCAACCTCCCTCCAGGTTTATTCCACCTTTCATGTGTCACTGATGAAACCTGTTTCTTCAAGCCTGTTGTCTCCCCCTTGTGCCGCCCCCTCCTCCTCCTCAATTGATTGCTGGGCATCCCGCCTACACAGTGAACCGGCTCCTGGATGTCTGTTGCCGTGGTAGGGGCTTCCATTACTTGGTTGACTGGAAGGGCTTTGGACCGGAGGAGCGGAGCTGGATTCCATTGGTTTCCATTGCCAGCACCCTGGTCACCTGGGACGTGTGCCAGGTGGCACCCATCAGAGGGGTGGGGGGGGGTTAATGTCAGGGCTGCTGCCTCAACACTCTGAACTATGCTGTGTGTGTTTTGTGTGTGTTAGGTGTGTGTCTATGTGCAGGTGGGAAGAGATGATTGGAGGCGGGACCAGCTGCAATGCATCATCATAAGCGGTGTACTTAAGCCAGTCCCGAACGCCACCTTGTCGCCAGATTGACTTAAGTAGCCACGCTGTCAGTCACATCTCGCTCGGTTTTCTTGTTGCGGAGTATGCAGTATCCTAATCGATATTTTTGCTTCTTGTCCAGAATCTCCACGCCTGCTTCCTCGCCTGCACACCACCTATCTAAGACCCCGCACTAAGACATTTCCGCCTGCCAGAATTCCAGCTCCCCTGGCCAGTTGTTGAGCTCAATAAACTCTGCCTTTCCCGTATCTGCTCTTGGGTCCCCTCCTGCACCGCAAACCATAACAGGCAAGACCATTTTTGACACCTTCAGAGCTACAAGGAACCAGGAATGGCCAGGTGTTTCACACAACCAAAGTGACAAAGTCCTCAAAGGATGGGCACGTCCTGTTTTGACCAATCAAAAATAAAAGGAATGCCTCAAAATACCGTTTAAAAGATGATGTTTTGCCAGCCCCAAGCCAGTTCACACTCCATTTGTGGAATAAGTTCTTCAGATTTATCTGCCTGAATAAATCCACTGTGAACAGCCAAGCTTGGACTCCAGACTCAGAGATTTCTTCCTATTCAACTTTTTCTTCAAAATGTTTGATTTTTCTTCAAAAACTTTGCCAAATTTTCATCAAAAACCGCAGCCAGATATGAAAAGAGGAACAGCTTTGCCCACACTCCGCCACCAGGCAGGCCAAAGAAAACATCTTATCAAGGACGGAGGAGGGGATTTCCCCTGCTGCAGCTGGTTTATCCAGGGGGCGACTCTCAGTCTGTCGTCGGCTGCCTTTCCGGCAAAGACAACACACGCAACAAACGAAGTGCGATCTGACCAACCACATTTCCTAGTTTTTCCCAGGCTTCAGTATTTCACCATGATCAAGCACACTGCCATGGTAAGTTTGGATAAAATGTGAAACTTTCAAACTTTTTTTAATCCAACCCCAATTCCAATGAAGTTGGGACGTTGTGTTAAACGTAAATAAAAACAGAATACAATGATTTGCAAATCATGTTCTACCTATATTTAATTGAATACACTACAAAGACAAGATATTTAATGTTCAAACTGATAAACTTGATTGTTTTTAGAAATAATCATTAACTTCGAATTTTATGGCTGCAACACGTACCAAAAAAGCTGGGACACGGTCATGTTTACCACTGTGTTACATCACCTTTTCTTTTAACAACATTCAAATGTTGGGGAACTGAGGACACAAATTGTTGAAGCTTTGTAGGTGGAATTCTTTCCCATTCTTGCTTGAAGTACAGCTTCAGCTGTTCAACAGTCCGAGGTCTCCGTTGTCGTATTTTACGCTTCATAATGCGCCACACAATTTCAATGGGAGACAGGTCTGGACTGCAGGCAGGCCAGTATCGTACACGCACTCTCTTACTACGAAGCCACGCTGTTGTAACACGTGCAGAATGTGGTTTGGCATTGTCTTGCTGAAATAAGGAGTGGCGTCCATGAAAAAGACGTTGCTTGAATGGCAGCATATGTTTCTCCAAAACCTGTTTGTACCTTTCAGCATTAATGGTGCCTTCACAGATGTGTAAGTTACCCATGCCATTGGCACTAACACAGCCCCATAACATCACAGATGCTGGCTTTTGAACTTTGCGTCCATAACAGTCAGGATGTTTCTTTTCCTCTTTGGCCCGGAGGACACGACGTCCACAATTACCACAAACAATTTGAAATGTGGACTTGTCGGACCACAGAACACTTTTCCACTTTGCGTCAGTCCATTTTAGATGAGCTCGGGCCCAGAGAAGCCGGTGGTGTTTCTGGGTGTTGTTGATAAATGGCTTTTGCTTTGCATAGTAGAGTTTCAAGTTGCACTTATGGATGTAGCGCCGAACTGTATTTACTGACATTGGTTTTCTGAAGTGTTCCTGAGCCCATGTGGTGATATCCTTTACACATTGATGTCGGTTTTTGATGCAGTGCCGCCTGAGGGTTCACCTGTGGGATGTTCCAAACAGGTGTTTGATGAGCATTCCTCAACTTTCTTTTTTGCCACCTGTCCCAGCTTTTTTGGAACATTTTTTTGCAGCCATAAAATTCTCAGTTAATGTTTATTTTCTAAAAACAAGTTTATCAGTTTGAACATTAAATATCTTTGTAGTGTATTCAATAAAATATAGGTTGAACATTATTTGCAAATAATTTGTATTCTGTTTTTATTTATGTTTAACACAACGTCCCAACTTCATTGGAATTGGGGTTGTATTTATTTTCAATAACTTTCTACTGTACTGGGCGTTTTAGAAAAAACAACAACCTACAAAACAATACTTTTGTACATCACAGTAATATGGGTGCAAATGGCTTAAAAAAAAAGTGTGACGAACCCCACGCCCTGTTAAGCCGTTATATCCACGTTTCACTGTACACTATTTCCTTTTGCTTCAAACACAAATTTTATGAATCTTATCAACTACAAATGCCTTTTGCTGTGCTATTTGTATTCCTTACTATGTAACGTATGCAGTGTTTTCTTATTCTCGACTCTTAAATTGTTTTTTTATGGTTGGATCAGCCGTGTTTTGTGACAACAAGCTCAGCGCATTGACTGAGATGTGTCCACTGACTTCCCTTGGTAGAGAAATATGGGTGCGGTTTATGCAGATTGGACGTCGCAGGCATGACCCCTTCAATTGACAGAGAACACTTTTGAGACATAAAGACATTGACAAAAAAACAGTCACTGAGCAATAAAGGGTCGCTAGTTATCTGGTAATGCCGGTACTTTTTTTTTTTTGGACAATTGTGCAAAAGATGCAGAGTCCTCTAGCACTTAGAGCAGTTTGAATGACTAATATAGCAATAGTCCGGTGCAATGACCATTGTGCAAAGGGCGCCGAGACTTCAAGGAGTGTATGCGGTTCAAAGTGACGAGTAGCGCGATAATCGGGGACAATGTTGGTTGTGCAAATGTTGCAGATGCTACTCTGGCATGAGTGGCCAGTATTGGTCAACAACAGATATGCAAATAGTGCAGTGTGGCGAGACAACTACAGTGAGTGCACGAGTAATATATAATTGGCCCCACAGAAATGTGATGACGAACTCAAGTCAAAAAAAAATTTCCAGCATGTTGCAATAGAATTGTAGGTTAGGTGTTTAAGAAGTTGATCGCAAGAGGGAAGAAGCTGTTGGAATGTCTGTTCGTTCTAGTTTGCATTGATCGGTAGCCCCTACCTAAGGGAAGGAGCTGGAAGAGCCGGTGACCGGGATGTGGAGGGTCCGAGAGGATTTTGCACACTCTTGTCTTAGTCCTGGCAGCGTGCAAGTCCTCAAGGGTGGGTAGGGGGGTACCGACAATCCTTTCAGCAGTTTTGATTGTCCGTTGCAGTCGGAGTTTGTCCTTTTTTGGAGCAGCACCAAACCAGACTGTGATGGAAGAACACATGACTGATTCGATGACCGCTGTGTAGAACTGCCTCAGCAGCTCCGGTGGCAGGCCGTGCTTTCTCAGAAGCCGCAGGAAGTACAACCTCTGCTGGGCCTTTTTGAGGACGGAGTTGATGTTGGTTGCCCACTTCAGGTCCTGAGAGACTGTAGTTCCCAGGAACTTGAAGGTCTCGACGGTTGACACAAGGCAGCTGGACAACGTGAGGGGAAGCTCTGGCGAATGATGCCTCCTGAAGTCCACGATCATCTCTACAGTCTTGAGCGTGTTCAGCTCCAGGTTGTGTTGGCCGCACCACAGCTCCAGCCGCTCCGCTTCCTGTCGATATGCAGACTCGTCACCGTCCTTGATGAGGCCGATGACAGTGGTGTCATCTGCAAACTTGAGGAGTTTGACATCTGGGTGCACTGAGGTGCAGTCGTTCGTGTAGAGAGAGAAGAGCAGCGGAGAGAGGACACAACCTTGGGCCGCCCCAGTGCTGATGCTGCGTGTGGATGATGTGGTCTCTCCCAGCCTTACCTGCTGTGTCCTGCCTGTCAGGAAGCTGTAAATCCACTGGCAGATGGCAGGTGAGACGCTGAGCTGGAGAAGCTTGGAGGAAAGGAGTTCAGGGATGATGGTGTTGAACGCTGAGCTGAAGTCCACGAACAGGATCCTCGCGTAGGTCCCTACAATGTCGAGGTGTTCAAGGATGAAGTGCAGTCCCATGTTGACTGCATCATCCGCAAACCTGTTCGCTCGGTAGGCAAACTGCAGGGGGTCCAGCAGGGGACCTGTGACGCTCTTGAGGTGGTCCAGCACGAGACGATCAAAGGACTTCATGACCACAGATGTCAAGGCGACAGGCCTGTAGTCATTTAGACCCGAGATTGCAGGTTTCTTGGGGACTGGAATGATGGTGGAGCGTTTGAAACAGGATGGTACTTCGCACAGTTCCAGAGATCTATTGAAGATCTGAGTGAAGACTGGCGCGAGCTGGTCCGTGCAGACTTTGAGGCAGGATGGGGACACATGGTCTGGGCCTGCCGCTTTGTTAATATTTTGTTGTTTGAAGATGCGTCTCACATCCTGTTCGTGGATGGTAAACGCAGAAGTCAGAGGTGTGATTGTAGTCGGGGGTGCGGCCGGATGGGTGTGGGGTGTGAAAGTGTCCTTTTCAAATCTACAGTAGAAGGTATTCAAGTCGTTGGCTAGTGTGCTATTGTTCTCAGTTTGGGGGGATCGTCGCTTGTAATTAGTCAGCGATTTGAATGCATGCCAGACTGATTTAGAGTCGTTAGCGCTAAACTGTTTTTCCAACTTTGCTGCATAGTTCCTCTTTGCAATGTTAATTTCTTTAGTCAGCAGGTTTCTAGCGCGATTATACAGGGCCCTGTCCCCACTCTGATATGCGTCCTCCTTAGCTTGGCGAAGCTGCTTAAGTTTGGCAGTGAACCACGGCTTGTTGTTGTTGAAAGTGTGAAATTACTTTGTTGGTACACACACCTCTTCACAGAAACTGATATAGGATGTGACAGTGTCCGTATATTCATCCAGGCTGCCAGCTGAATTTTCAAAGACACTCCAGTCTGTGCAGTCTAAACAGCTTTGAAGTGCCATCTTTGCTTCATTGGTCCACTTTTTCAATGTTTTCACTGTAGGCTTCGCGCATTTAAGTTCTTGCCTGTATGTCGGTATTAAGTGAATTAAGCAGTGATCAGACGAGCCCAGGGCTGCACGAGGTATAGCACGGTATGCGTTTTTTACCGTAGTGTAGCAGTGGTCTAACATGTTATTTTCCCTGGTAGGTTAACTTTGGTTCAAGATGGCGGCCACTCTGCCTGTCGCTCCAATCACAGTTTAGTAGATACGACACGCATATTTGGAGCTCAATGCCGACGGCGTGGTTAAGATAGGGAGGTCAAAGTCGTCAGCGCATTCACTGTGTGTTACGACAAGAAAACCAAAAGCGGAACGATGCCTGTACATTGTGCTGCATACGTTTGCATAAAACGGAGTGTCCTTTTCACATGAAAAAAAAATATTTTAAACATGTTATTTTCGGGCACGGCACGGTGGCCGACTGGTTAGAGCGTCAGCCTCACAGTCCTGAGGACCTGGGTTCAATCCCCGGCCCCACCTGTGTGGAGTTTGCATGTTCTCCCCGTGCCTGCGTGGGTTTTCTCCGGGCACTCCGGTTTCCTCCAACATCCCAAAAACATGCATTAATTGAAGACTCTAAATTGCCCGTAGGTGTGACTGTGAGTTCGAATGGTTGTTTGTTTGTATGTGCCCTGCGATTGGCTGGCAACCAGTTCAGGGTGTACCCCGCCTCCTGCCCAATGGCAGCTGGGATAGGCTCCAGCACGCCCGCGACCCTAGTGAGGAGAAGCGGCTCAGAAAATAGATGGATGGATGGATGTTATTTTCGCTTTTTTTTTTAAACAAAAAATTTTGATTATTGATGGCATACGCTTTGAAAATTGATTGAGGAATAAGCAAGTTACGACTTTATTTCAGTGTCCATGCATTGCCTCCTATGGGAACGTCGACCTTCCCAACATGGCCGATATATAAGCACGTCAGTTAGCCGGGCCACTTCATTGCGCCGACGTATCTATTCCCACATATCGATGGGGCCACCCGACAGTGCCGTGACGTTTTATTGAGTTGCCGTCTCCTTAAAATGACGGCATCGAATAAGAAAGTCTCGTTGCTGCAAGCATTTGTCTGTCCTCTCTCCTCGATGAGATTTCTGGTGGGAGTCGTTAGCATTTAAACAGAGGAGAGAGGAGCGAGGACTTAAGAAGTTGCAAATAGAGAAATGAGCTAAGCCCAGAAACGTATGACATCCCTTGAGGTCGTGTTCAGTTTTCGTTATTAGCATTTTTTCCCCCACCGCGTCTGTTCTCGCAACGAATGATGAATTTTTGTAGAATACTTGTCCTCTCCAACTGTTTTCAAATACGAAAGCAGCTGCTGCGCTGTATATGGCCAAAATATGTCCATTGTTTCCCGTTGCAGAGGTCAATTAAAACTCATTCTCGAAACCACGCGTATGCCAAAGACTTGTTCCTCGGTCAAGTAAACAAGGTAATATCAACAATGTTTGATCGTGTGGAATTTGAAGCAAAGGATTTTGTTTGAAAGCATAC